>NC_048224.1:6946117-7246117 GCF_002007445.2 Ailuropoda melanoleuca
CGGGCGCGCCTCGGCCAATCAGGGGGCTCCGGCCCAACCCGCGGGTCCTGGGTTTTAAACTAGCTGCGTGAGCGCTCGGCCTGGGGTGAGGCGCGGGGGTTCTGTGAAGTTGCCTGGGGGAATACAGGGCTCCCCGTTAAATGGAATGTCCGATAACAAGGACTAATTATTTTAGCCAAGTGTGCAATGTTTGGGACATACTTACACTAAAAAAAGTCATTCATTGTTTATTTGAAATTCGAATGTAACCGGGGGGCGGAGGGGCTATATATGCCTTTCTAAATGCGGCAACCTGTGGGAACTGGTAGCCTCTATTTCTAGTTTTGAGGACTTAATTTTTTTTTTTTCATTACGTGGGCTGCCTTGTGAATGCCTTCTGTATGAGTAGCTTATTTAAGTGGTATGGGTTGGTGATGAGAAGCACTTTAATGAGGAGGCATAGGGAGTGGGGGCTTAATTTCACATTCAAATAACTTTTAGAACATTAGAGGACTTCTTAGATATATCCAATTAAAAGACGGAAAGAAGGGTTCAGAATTCCATGGTGCCAGGAGAAACATATTCATTTCTGTTTTGTGCCTTTTAAGGTTGTGTTTCTGATACCCTCCATTCCTGAGTCCCAGGAATCTTTCTGCGGAAGAATCTTGCTTCCTCTTTCAATACATACATCTAATATTAGAGTATACATCATAGGATACTCAGAAGTCCAATTTAAAACATTTAAAAGAATTTCTTATAATATCCTGAATTAAAAGCTCTGATTTCTTTGGCAGACTTGTAAAATTTGTCTACTAAAAAAAAAGTGTATTTCTCCAATATTCACCAAATATTTAAGGGGAAATACAATTTTTAAAACATACAACGCTCCAGAGGGAAGCTGATTTGAGCTATTAAATAGATATTTTCAGAAAGCTTCAAAATAGATCAGTTGCCTGCAAATGACTGGGAGTAAAATGAGCAAAAGTGCCCTGGGTGGAGAGAGTATCCTCAGTCCAAGACCCATTGTGCTTTCTCAAACATGGGCATCAGTGTAGTTTTGCCTACTGGGGAAATAAAAGCATTGACTAGATTTCTTTAGCATCTGTGGATATTCATCTCCTCTGGGCCCTTTGAAAATGAAAGTGAAGTTAGGATGAAGGGAAAACTCATCCCTTGTATCTTCAACACATCTCTATCTTGTGTAACCTTTCAATCAGCACTCTCAACTCTCACTATTGAGAGAGAGAGACTGAGAGACACAGAGAGACAGAGGAAGGCAGGCAATAACATTACTCCCCAGTCCATCTCTCCCCAGTTACATTTTCTCCTCCTTTCCTCACAGTTAAATTTCTTGACATCAACCACCTGCATCCTGGCTTCCTGTCCCATCACTGCACTGAAAGGGCTTTTGCTAGACACCAATAATCTCCCCTTAACTAAATCCAATGAAATTGTTTCTCTCCTTATGTTCTCTGTCCTCTCAGATGCACTCATAATAACTATTGAATGCTCTCTTGAAGTGTTCCCCCCGCCCCATAATTCCATACAATCACACTCTCAGTTTTGCTCCTTCCTCTTAGTGCGAAGCCAGTATGTGGGACCTGAAGCTTACACAATTTGGGGCTCTGCTTTAAGAAAAAAAAAAAAAAGACATCTTTCTTTTGAAAACTTTACAGAAATGTGTGACCATGTAAACACATTGCTAGGGTTCCTCCCAGGCAAAAGAAAGACCCAGAATCTTTTTTTTTCTTTCTAAGTTTTGTTTGTTTAAGTAATCTCTGCACAACACATGGGGCTCAAAGTCACAACCCTGAGATCAAGATCCACATGCTCTTCCAACTAAACCAGCAAGGCATTCCTGACAAATACCCGGACTCTAAAGCTTCAAGACAGATCTGCCTCTGACATCAGGCCAGTCTTTATCTCCTTTGCCAACTAATCTCCTCTCCCTAGCCTTTAAATGTTGGGAGTTCCTCAAGTAATGTCCATGGCAGAGCCATTCACTGAGACACAGAACTGTGAAAGATGACCAGGCTTGAGCAGAAATATCATGGTTTCATTCTGGATAATCTAGGTTTGAGTCAGGCAAACAAGGAAGTTAAATAAACACTCAGATACATGTAGAAATCTAGATTGAAGATAAAATTTTAGGAAACTTTGCCCAATCCATGATTAGCTGGAGGGGAAAATCAACTTACTTAAGGAGAGCCAGTAACTAAGATTACTCCATGATTCCCACAAATTAGTATAAAACCATTGTGCTACATTCTCATTGTACCCTATACCATTGCTTCATATTATTCATCCTACTTTGTAATTATATATTTAGTTTTATAATTACTTATGCATTGGCTCTCTGCCCCCTTGGACCACAAACTCCAGGAGAGCAGGGACCAAGTCACGGTCTCATCCTCAGAGCCTAGCAAAATGTTTCATAACTAGTTAGTATTCAAATGGAATGGGACAAATATATGACTGCAAGAATGAACAATTCATCAGTAGAACTTTTTTGTTCTTGCCATAGACTCGTATCACGGCATCCCATTTTGAGAGGATTCTCTTGTTGTTTAGAAATTCTAAAGGATTCCTCTTTGAATAGCAAAGCATTCCCATTTGTCATTTTCCAAATCTGGTCATTCTAAAATGCAAAGGAAGTAAGTCCATGAAACGCTAGCTGCTAGAAAAGCACAGAAGAACAATTCCATAACTAGCTACTACAGGTGTTCTGAGGGTCTTAAGAGGTAAAAAGGTGTTTGTTCCATTGAACTACAGGGGAAAAGCCCATAGTTCAATGAGAGGCAAGTTTAAGGAATTTAATTCTCTGATTTAATGCAAGTATACAAATGAGATTAAAGCAAAGGATTCTACCTTGTTTAAAAAGACACTATTGCTCTGATTTCATTTAGCAAAGCAAATCCTAAGTGCCAACATTATTTTTTAAAAAGATTTTATTTATTTATTTGACAGAGAGCACAAGCAAGGGTAGTGGCAGGCGGAGGGAGAAGTGGGCTCCCAGCAGGGAGCCCGATGCGGGGCTCCATGTGGGCCTCAATCCCAGGACCCTGGGATCATGACCTGAGCCCCTAAGCCAAAGACAGACACTTAACTGACTGAGCAACCCAGGCACCGACTACATGTCCACTTTAAACAGAGGACAAAAAGGCATCTTGTTTAGTTTAGTTCCTTCACAAAATTATCTAGCACTTGGGGATGATTTCATCTGGGAGCTTCCCCTGTTGAAGTTAACCCTGACAGTTTATTGCTCTATTCTCTCCTGCCAGAGTCCCAAGCTTTTCTAGAAGTAATAAGACAGTATGGTGCATTCCTCTGGTTTAAAAAAAAATTTCAAGAGGTTTAAGTAAAATCTTACATAGAAAGATAAAATAGAGCTGATCTTCTCTATAGAGTGGGTTGAAACTCACCCCAAGACCACAGATCAATAATTCTTTCTATTTCGTGTTGGTCACGGCCCCTGGGAGCTGAAGATGAAGGAATGAGGAACGTTGTGTGCATTCCAGGTATATCCTCAGTGAGGCATTCTCTACAGCAATTTGTTTTTCTCAATTCTGAGTCATGTTCAGACCATGTTTGTAAGGAAAAAGATTTGGGGGACTTCCAGGATTGGTTTAAACTATTTTGTTTTATAATTCAACAAGTACAAACATAAATACATAATATTATTTTCCATTTGTTGTTCCTCTGTAACTCTAAAACTGGTGAAAGGCCCAAGTTGTCTGCTCAAAATCTTTAATGTCTGCTAGAAAGATAGATCGTGAAAATTCAATTTTTGATCCATGGGGATACAGAGGAAGAACGTTTTAGTTGCCTTTCAAGCACACAGTCTCTGTTCTGCCTTCCTAACAGTGGATAGCTGAGGTATGGAAGAGGGACAGTCCCTTACTGGTCAGTGCACCCGAAGAGCTCCAGAGTCAAAGTTTAATTTGAACCGAATCCTTTCCCAAGGACTAAGTGACTCGGGGATTTCTAACTGTGGGACAATGGACAATTTCCAGACCTTAAGTAGCTCTGACTCTTATTAGTGTTTCATTTAAGTGCAAAGCAGGTAACATGTTTGTATCTTCCTCTGCCTAAGGGTTATCGGATATATAACAGATACCCATTTCTAATTTATTACAGTTTGCAGAATGATTTTTACCTTCTGTCTACTGGCTGACGGATTTTATAGTTTCAATTGGCCTCTAGTTTCTCAAATAAAAGAGAACACTTTTTTTTTTCCAGTCGTCTGTTTTATGTTAGAAAAAGTAGACCATTATAAACAATCTTTAACTTTTTTTCACCATTGAAAACAGACAAGATTGAAAGGAGAGAATATGAAGAAGAAAGAAAAGAATGTTAGGATAATGAATATATATATGTCTAGGAGAAAGCCTTTAGGAGGAGGGAATGGCTAAGAAAGAATCCCAGGCATGAGAAAAATGCAAAATTATATCTATTTTGAGAACATGTAGAATAATCTGGCTCTCTTCACGTAACAACTGTTTATAGAAGAATAGAGGCAGTGAAACCTACAATGTGTCCAATTGGGTCTCATCTTTAAGGAAAAAAGAAAGGGCACTGGGAGGTCATGACCATCTGACCTTGAGTTAATTTGCTTTTATACCCACAGAATTCCGGCGCAGTGAGGAAATCCTGGACAAAAACACTGGGACTAGGTTATTTTTTGGGTGGAATACATCCAAACACTGTTCCAAAATCTCTGACTCAAGTTCATGTAAACTAGAATGACATTTTGGAATATGACTGTAAGTCAGTTGTCTAAATAAAGGTCAAGAAAAATAAGCAATTAACAAGCAATTAACAATAATGAGAAAATTTGTTCAAGTTTTAAGTAACACCCATCTATGTTCTATATGAATAGAGAAAAGAAACTGAGTTTTTGAGATGACCATTGTGTTACTGGATCACATTTTGCCTGAAGCCCACCCCATGTCTTGAATTTCCATTTAGGTGCGACAATAAATCACCTTTAGTTCTTAAAGTAATTTGAATTGGGTTTTCTGTTATTTGCAACTAAAATCATTTAAGCTGATGAAATATACATATTCAGCCATTTGCAGTGAGCTAGACAGGGACTTTCAAGTGTCAAGGAACACAATGAAATTACCTCGGTTGGAGGGAGTTTGTTAAAGAAGAGCTAGGATTATTAGGAAGACAAGAGTTTCCATAGGTGAAACAAATGGAGAAATGTGACATCTTTCTGGTTATACCACAAGCACACAGAGAGAAGGGGAAGGTCAGTTCAGAGGCTGCAGATCTCAAGACCAGGTTTTCTTAGAGATTTTGCACTTCTACCATAATTATGATTTTAGCACAAACTGTTCCTATTTACCTTGTTTTCCTTCTGCCTCTAACAATAATTGCTTAGAATGGTTCCTTGAAAATCTGGTGATCCTTCATATTCTGGTTTATTTAACAATGAGGCAGTGAACAGCTCTGTGTTCTATACACAGAGGAAGGCTTGTTGATTTATGGGCTTCACTTTTAAGGGAGCAGCATTATATTCAGGAGCCCCCGAATTCCAGAAAAAGAAGTCTTTGCTCAGAACCATTGGATGTATTTAAAGAGGGTATTTTTGGGGTGTTTGAGAAATCAACTCCTAGCTGCCAGGAGTTCTGTCTGGGAGCTGCCTTTATGCATGTGTGTATATGTATTTGTGTGTGTGTGCGTGTGTGTGTGTGTGCGTGTGCCTGTCTATATGTGTGTGTATGGGAGTGGTGATGATGGTGATATCAGCTGTTTTAATCCCTATGTTTTGTACCTGAAATTGTATTTCAACTCTTCCTTATACCTCATATTTCAATGTTCCCAGCTTCTCTTCAGTTATAGTAAATGGTTTAGTCCTGTCCATAGCTGTAGTATTTTAAGCCCTTAGGCAATGCTTCTCGGACTATCTGTGAAGTTAGGTTTTTTGTTTTTTGCTTCTAATTTCCAAAGTATCATTGACTAATGCACTTAAAATTAATTACTACTGTTTATATGCCTGAATTTTGGGTCAGTGTTCTATTGTTATAAAGATTTTTAAAGGAACGTTTAATTTCTTTGTGGACCGGGCTGTCCACAGAGCAATTCTCTGGGGCCTTGTTACTCCAAGTATGGTCAATAAACCAAAACATCTGCATTACTTTGGAGCTGGTTAGAAATGCAGAATCTCATCACCCCAGGCATCACCCCAGACTACTAAATCAGAATCTTCGTTTTAACTTGATGTCGAAGTGATTTATATACGCATTAAAGATCTTAGGGAATTTCTACTCTTTCATCTGTTTTTTTGTCTTCCAGGAATGTTCTGCTGTATCTTTACCTAGAAAGTTTTTTTTTTTCTCTTTTTTTTTAGCACTTCAGACTGCTGGCATCTTTTCCTCATTCATGTCACTGATCAAATGTCCACCTCTGTTGGAGAAGGCTTTTCTGGCTCTCCAATAAAATTAATAGCCTCTTCCATATCACATCACCTTGTATTATTTTCTTTATAGTATTTATTGCTATCTAAAATTATTGTTGACCCCTTCCTGCCCCTCCCTGCCTCAGCCAGGCTAGAACGTAAGCTCAGTGAGAGCAGAGATCTTATCTGTCTCATTCCCTGTCCTTTATCCAGGGCTAGCTCAGTGCTTGCTTGGGGGTACGATTCAAACGTTGTCTACACTCTGCTTCCATTCACTTCATGACTCTGCTTACTCCTGGCTCCTACGACCTCACCGCTTGTTGTTTATTGCTTTCTCTGTGTGTCCCTCTGAATCTGTAGCAGAGAGCCCAATCCAAAATGGCTTATAAAATTAAAAGGATGCTGGCTCATATAACTAGAAAGGTCCAGAGCAAATGCAGTGGTCAGGCATAGTTCCCTTACACTCTGGCCCTCTTTGTCTCCAATTCTTTCAGCGCAGCGCATCTCCACGCATGGGCTTCCTGTTCAGGCTGGCAGCGGGATGACCACCACAGTCCCTGCGCTCGCATTCCCGTGGCGCACTCCCCAGAGACCATGCACTGCAGGTGCTCTCTTTCATAGTAAGAAAACTTCTGTCCCCCAAACCTCTGGCAACATTCCTCCAATATTCCTTAGACTGAATTGGATCACATGCCCCTTCTAAATATGTATACACATATAGAGTGGTGTAATTACAAATAATAAAATGGATAGATCTTAAGAGTCCCTTTCCTTAAGTTTTGACACTTAAATACGACCGCATAGACACTAACCAAACCAAGGTGTAGAACATTTCCATCGCCCTGGAAAGCTGCTTTGTGTTCTTCCCAATCAATCAGATGAATAACAGTGCCCTGCTGAGCCATCGTGGAGTTGGAAACCAAAAGAACGATCAGGAATACTGAACCTGTCTTTCTGTAAAATATTGATGTTTTATTCATCATGTGCATTCACTTTAAAAAAATATTGCATTAAAATATGATTTATGCCAATTACTGGTTGTTGTTGTTTAATGTCCTCTGTCTTAAAAAACAAGTGTCACACTCACCTTACTTGCATCTCCCTAGCTACTGTCCTGCAGTCAAAGAGCCTCTGTTTCTGTCTCTTTGTCTCTGTCTCATTATGATCTCTGCATGTGATCTCTCCACATGATGGCTTCACTATAGCTGAACTTTTTACATGGTAGCTGAAGGCTCCCAGAGTAAGTGGCCAAGAGAAGCCAGCAGGCCAGCTGTATTTCTTAACCTGATTTAGCCTTGGAAGTCACCCAGGGCAACTTCTGCCGTATCTCATTCACTGTAGCAGTCACAAAGAGAGGGGACATAGACTCTGTCTCATGATAGACGGAGTGTCGAAGAATTTGCAGAAGGGGAGCCTGGGTGGCTCCCAGTTGGTTGAGCGACTTGCTCTTGATTTTGGCTCAGGTCATGATCTCAGGGTCACGGGATCCAGACCCACTGAGCTCTGCGCTCAGTGGGGAGTCTGCTTGAGGATTCTCTCTCTACTCTCCCTTTTCCCCTCCCCAGCTTGTGCTCTCTCTTAAATAAATAAATCTTTAAAAAAAAGATCTGCAGATGTATTTTTAAGCCACCGTGGATCCCACCGCTTTTATAGCCATTTTTGGGTAATAGTGAATAGTCCTTATTTTTGAGTATTAAAAATTCTTATCCCAAAGAAATTTTTAAAAATTCGTCTTCCTTTCAATTTCAAGTGCCTCCTCTTTGCCCCCAAGTTTAATTGGATATTGTTGGTTTCATTCACTTCCTCCTCTCCATTCACTCACTCACTGCTATTTTTGGCCTGTCCAAGTTAAGAGTAAGAAGCTGAAAAGGAACAAAAACATCTTTTTACTTGGTGAATGTTGAAAAGAGTCTTCAAGGGCAGATAACCAAAGGCCAACTCCCTCTTTTGGGGGGTGATTTAGTGAGTTATTTGGAGACCCCCTCCCCTCTAGCCCCTTAGACCTGGGTCCATTATGCGAATGATGTACATTCTTGTGACCTTGTAACACCCTCCTTCAACTCCTGCTTTCCTGCTACACCCTCACGCAGACTCTTCCTGCTAGGGCCCACTTATCCAGGCAGGCAGTTCTTTGGGGAATTTTTTTTCAAAATGGCAACAGTCTAGACTCACTGCATCTGAATTGTCTGTATGGACTTCAGACAAACTCCGCAGCTCAGTTGCCTTCAAATCTGCAGGTTGGTCTTGGCCCTGCCATCAGCGCAATTCGAGACAGCCTTTCATATCCAGACTTTTCTAGGGAAGAGTCAAATGGTGTTCTCTATGCTCCCAAACTCCAAATGATCCAGAACACGTTTCTCTTAACACATTCTTACCATGATCTACTTTAATAGCTGCACCAGGCAAGACCTAAGTTTTATAGCTCAGCAAGCATCCAGGCTGGGTGATGAAATGCCTCCTCTTTACCAGTCAGACCAGATGTGGTGAGTGATTCTCTTGAAGCTCCCCTCACTTTTATGGGGAGATGGTGAAGAAGCAAGATTCTGCCACTATGAGGAGTGGTAGAAAAACATAGTACTCTCTTCTAAGTGTGCAGTTTTCTCCAAAGGAAACCTCATTCTGACGATGACGTTTGAAATCCTACTCTCTTTAATGTAGCCTGAAAGGGTGCCAGGCTCCATGCTGTGTTTCTTAGTAAGCTGGTGGGCATGTCTAGTTTCTCTATTTATAATATGTGGAGCAAATATCCCTTGGGTCCTGAGATTTAGGACTTCATCAAAGCTTCAAGACAACAAAAATGCCCCAATTGACATCACTAACACTTCTGTTAATTTTTTAACATTTTTTTTTAAGTCGGCTCTGCATCCAATGTGGGGCTTGAACTCAGCACTCTGAGATCAAGAGTCACATGCTCTACCAACTGAGGACTGAGCCAGTCGGGCACCGGAACACTTTGGTATTTTATATTAAAGTCACATATAATAGTGCCTATTTTTGGATCATGTCCCATCTGTCTCATTTCTTGCATTAATATCACATTGTTTTTATTATTATTGTTTTGTAATAGGTTGTAATAACTGGTGGCCTCTCACTACTATTTTTTTCTCAAAATTCTCATGGCTTTTCTTAGCTAATAGAAAAATTACTTAATTATATACTCCAATTTATGGAAATTTAGAATATTAGAAAATCCAAAGTCAATCCAAATGGAATTTGTGGTTTATTTTTTTCTTTTAATAGAATCTAAAGTTGTTTGAATTTTTTTTTTTACAGGTAGCAACATTTGCAGATTTTATGGAATCTATATTTTGGAGGCAAAAACATAAGAGCAATAACACCGGTGGCTTTGAGATGTGTTTCTTTCCATGACATTCCCTTTAAAAATGCAATCCGTCAGCCAGAGTCCACTATCAACCTACTTTATAATAAGGTGTTAAGTGAGTAATCAAGTATACAAAAGTGTAGGATTCAAATTATACATAGACTAAATAATTCACCTTTGAAAGGCTTTATCTCTTTGCAAGAGAATTACATACTTAATGAACATAGAGATTATAGTTTCTTTAAAAAAAAGTGCATGAAATTAACAAACATGGTGCATTTGTAGTAATCTTAGTTCAGTAACCTGATAGCAAAATTGAAAAGGGTAAGGTGAGGGGCGCCTGTGTCTACCTTAAGTTCAGGTCATGATCCCAGAGTCCCAGGATCAAGCCTGGCTTTGGGTGCCCTGATCAGCGGGGAGTCTGCTTCTTCCTCTGCCCCTCCCCCCACTTGTACTGTCTCTCTCAAATAAATAAATAAAATCGTTCAAAAGAAAAAGAGAAGGGGAAGGTGAAAATTTTGATAAGAGCACACGAACACATCAGTAATACAATTTCAGGGAAATATTTAAGTTTCTGCTTTGGAGGGCTCTATCTCATAATAATAGTGTCTGAATTTTGGCTCTTTTTTTTTTTTTTTGGCTCAGGTCATGATCTTTTTTTTTTTTTAATGTTTTTTTTTATTATATTATGTTAGTCACCATACAGTACATCCCCGGTTTCCAATGTAAAGTTCGATGATTCATTAGTTGCATATAACACCCAGTGCACCATGCAATACGTGCCCTCCTTACTACCCATCACCAGCCTATCCCATTCCCCCACCCCCCTCTCCTCTGAAGCCCTCAGTTTGGCTCTTTATCTTTGAGATACATGCCATGGTCTTTATGAATAGTTCAATTCTTGAGAAGCTTGCTCTAGTTTACTCAAAAAGTATGGGTTTGTTTATATTTGACAGTAATTCAATTTTGAGGCTTTTCTCTTTTATCTTATGCTGCAATTGTATTCCATGGAACATAAATGATGATATGTGAAAACTGAGCTTACGTGAATAATATTTAGTATAATATTTTGTATATTTAGCATAAGATAAAATTTATCTGAACTTAGAGTTCTGAGGCAAGGAGGGGAAGCAATGAGAGTTGACTATAAACATGGGGGTAATATGTACATCAATGGGATCAGGGATCCCATTGACATATCTCCTAATACCTACACATGCTATTTACAAGGACCCTACTGTCAACACTTTCCTACACCACCACTGCTGCAACCATCACCACATCAGCGCCAGCCTCACAATCACCTCCACCATCCCACACCACCAAGATCAACCCCAGCATCACCCCCACAGCCACAAGCAACCTGCGTGACTTCCTGGTTTGCGTAGTGACTGTGTGTCCTTACAATAGCTGAATAGCATTCTGTGCACACACACACAGTGTGAACTGGAGTATGCACTTCAAAGATCAAATCCTGGAACATTTCCTTTCCCCTCCGTGAAAACAGAGAAACTAGTGAAATTGGCTATAGTTTCTTTTTGCTGAGCTTCTTCAACCTGATTTATTTTTTTACTTTCTTTCCTAGATATCTTCTTGCTTTTTGACTCATTTTGATGTAGTGTTTCTCTTCCAGGTCCAACATTTCTGCAGAGTGATATGTGATCATAGAAAACCCCCAACTCTGACCCGCCCATGAAAATTACACTTTGGGAATTATTCTATTGCCATTTTTATCCAACTGACTTCTGCACTAGGTGGCCTGACTTGACCTAGTTCAGATCCAAAAAAAAATTTGCAGAGAATGTCTTCTCCCTGAAATTTTCTCTTCTCTTGGATTTCATGTAATTCTTCTCTCCTGATCATTTCAATCTTTTTTTCTATAAAAAAGTTGAAAAATCTTAATTATTCTCTACAAGTATTGCTTTTCTTTCTAGAGATAGGTGTTTCCAAAACCTTTAGACAAAAACAAGCCAATTCCATATCAAAATGATTGTACTTTGAAATTTTGACTTTTTGGTTGTAGCTCCTTATCAAAGCAAAATTTAAATTTATACATTTTATCATCACGTGGATTTCCTGGGAAGTGTGAAGTTATTGGGGAATGCCCTAGGGATCAACACTTAGGTGAGGGGATCACGAAAGTAGTAGGACTAGGAAAAGGGAGATGTCGAACATTACAGCATCACAACAAAGCCCTCAGCAGATCCTACAGGTGTTCTGGAACTAAGACGGCCTTTTAGAATTGTCCCCCTTGAAAAAAGTGGTCTGGCCTTTTTTAAGTCTATGAAATTTGCCTAATTTATTAAACATTATTCCCAAAGATTGTTTCAACAACACCATCCTTGTTTATATCTTTGTGAACTTTGCTTAAACAATTTGCTTTTCCAGATATTTTTCTAATTCTTTAGTTGTTTTTCATATAAAATATAATGATGTTGAGGGACTTTTGCCTGCCTCTCCTTCTCTCCACATACAATGGTACAGGACAAAAACTCCAGTGCTGATTACAGTAAGATTAGGGTTCAGTCAGCACATCAAAGTATTCTCAAGTGGAAGAAGACAAAGGCATGACTGACTCAAGTCTGGGAAAGCAAGTACAAAGGTCAAGTCTAAAGGCAGAAACAGGGTAACTAACAAACAGGAAAGGTAGTTGGGTATCAGGATCAGGACAGAAACTGGAGCAGGGAAGAAACTGGAGCAGTGCAAGAGTAGGTCAAAAACAAAGCAATTGCTGCGAATAGAACCCAATGACCACAGTTTGCCTTTGTTGATCATTTAGTCCTGAATATGTAGTGAATGAAGTTGTTAGTATGGCCTGAAAGGACACAAAGAGAGGAGACATCTTAATATTTGAGTTTATTTCAAGAGAAATGAATCATGAAGAAATAGAAAATCTGGGCAGACTGATTACTAATAGCAAGATTACATTGGCAATCAAAAACCTCCCAAAAAACAGAAGTCCAGGACCAGATGGCTTCACTGGTGAATTCTACCAAACATTTAAAGAATTAATACCAATCCTGGGGCGCCTGGGTGGCGCAGTCATTAAGCGTCTGCCTTTGGCTCAGGGCGTGATCCCAGCGTTCTGGGATCGAGCCCCATCAGGCTTCTCTGCTAGGAGCCTGCTTCTTCCTCTCCCACTCCCCCTGCTTGTGTTCCCTCTCTCGCTGGCTGTCTCTCTCTGTCAAATTAATAAATAAAATCTTAAAAAAAAAAAAGAATTAATACAAAACCTTCTCAAACTCTTCCAAAAAATAAAAGAGGGACCATTTCCACAAATTTTAGGAGGCCATAATTATTCTGATACCAAAACCAGACAAGGACACCACAAGAAAAGAAAATTAAGGCCAATATCCCTGATAAGCACAGATGCAAAAATCCTCACAAAATCAAAACAAAAATTATCAAGCTGAATTCAACAGTACATTAAAAGGATCAAATACCTTGACCAAGTGGGATTTATTCCAAGGATGCAAGGATGGTTCAACATGTGCAAATCAGTCAATGTGACATACCACATTAACAAAATAAAAGACAAAAATCATACAGTCCCCTCAATAGATACAGAAAAGGCATTTGACAAAATTCAACATCCATTTATGATCAAAAATCAACATAATAAAAGCCATAAAAAGCCCAGAGCTAACAACATAATCAATGGTGAAAAGCTGTACTGAAACTAAGATAAGGATGCCCACTTCCACTGTTTTTATTCAACACAGTCAAGCCAGATCAATTAGGCAAGAAAAAGAAATTAAAGCCATCCAAATCAAAAAGGAAGAAGTAAAACTGTCACTATTTGCAGGTGACATGATATTATATATAGAAAACCCTAAAGACTCCAGCAAAAAAATCAAAACAAAACTGTAAGAACTAATAAGTGAATTCAGGAAAGTTGCAAGATACAAAATCCATGTATAAAAATCAGTTGTATTTTTATACATTAATAAAGTATCAGAAAGAGAAATTAAGAAAACAATCCTATTTACAATTGCATAAAAAGAATAAAATACTTAGGAATAAGTTTAACCAAGGAGATGAAAGACTAAAAACTATAAGACACTGATGAAATAGGAGAAGCCAGAAATAAATGGAAAGATATTCCAGGCTCATGAATTAGAAGGATTAATGTTGTTTTAAACATCCATGCTACCCAAAGCAATCTATATACGCAGTGCAATTTCTATCAAATTCCAGTGACATTTTTCACAGAAATAGAACACACAATCTTAAAATTTGTATGGAACCACAAAAGATGCATTTCTTACTTTTCTTGGAAAACAAAGTTTTTCAGGCTCCCTGGTCACCTGGCTTCCAGCTCAACTCCACAAAAGGACAGGAAAAAAAGGGAGAAATCTGTTTTTGACCTCTTTCGCTTTGCTTTGGGCAGTCCCTAGCAATCCCTGGTTCCTTGGAGATTTCTGCTCCCTCTGGATTGATCCATGAGCTTCCATTCACCCTGTCCTTGTGTTCTGGTAATCTAAATTATCCCTTTGCTCCTTAATCCCTTACTGAGGGCAGAATGGGCTTCCTGCTGTAGCTAATATCTAGGAGGTTCACCATCCCCTCTTTGGTTTTTCTGTCTTTCCAACACATTTGTAGGTCATTTCTCTTGCTAAATTCCTTTTATTAAACTAGCTGGCATAGGTGATGTTTTTCTGCCTGAACCTTAATATACCCACTAATTTTTTGTGTCTCCTTACACAAAACAAAGATTGCACTGACTTCTAAGGTCCTTTCGAACTCTTTTATTCAGGATTATGTCCTGCTACACTTTCCCTGTGATCTTGCACACCTATTCCTTCCTTCCTTCCTTCCTTCCTTCCTTCCTTCCTTCCTTCCTTCCTTCCTTCCTTCCACTAATATTTATTGTGCTACTACCAAGTCCTAGGCACTGTTCTAAGTGCTGAGGATACATGCAACAGTGAAAAAATTAAAGCCTTGCTACCATAGAGCTTGTATCCTACTGTGGGATAGGAGAAGCAACTGTCCCTTTTTGATGAGGACTGAGAGATTTCTCTAGATATAGGAATTTTAGCACTAAAACTGGAAAAATCCCAGGGATTTTTAGACATGATCACCCTTGTGTGGGGAGATAGATAAAGAAACATGTTTGTATTTTTAACAATCTCAGGTGGAAATAAATGCAATGAAGAAAAATAAAGCAGGATAGGAAGAAACGAATGGCAGGGGTACACGAGTTCTCTGTTTTGATAGTGTGGTCTGGAAGACATTTGGGATGAAATAACATTGAGCAGAGACCTGAATAACTTAAGGAAACAAATATTGCAGATATCCAGGTTGAGATACCAGCCAAAGGAAAGTCCCTAAAACTAAAATGTGTTTGACAAATGCATCAGTCATGGTTTCACTAAGAAACAGATGGCATAAAAATTATACAATAGTCAGTATGTGTATCTTGAAGGTTGGAGAAACTAAGCCAGTTAGTGAGCCTGGGTACATGAAAAGATGCCATTCCGGTTTCTCCTTGATGCTCAGCTCTGCTCTGCTCACCTCAAAGACATCATCACAACAATTCCTTCCCAAGAAATAAATGAAAAATAAACACGCAAAAAACTTCTTATCCCAAATCAAAGACCTCATGAATCAAAGGATTTTTTAGGAAGGAGTATCTTCTACATATATACCCTAAGTATCCAAGTTCCAGTTGCAACCTAGCCAGAACACTAGATTTAATAAAATGCCTTATTTTAATACCTTAGAATATATTGGGTTACTGAAAGCGCCATTAAAATAAAATTTGTATATATAAAATAGAAATCTCACAAAACACAGTAATATTATGTGACAGAGACTACTCATCTTATGTACAATTTTACTTCTTCCTTAGTGAAGGAATTTTTAATTTTTTTCAGGGTGTTAATGTATGTTGGGAGAGGCATGGCCCCTGAGCATGTCTGCATTTTCTTGTTGGTTATGCCAAGGATGCATGATCCTAACTGCTGTTGACCCAGACCATTTTTCAAGGTTGTTTTTATAGCAAGCAGCACCAAGAGCAGGCTTGCTTACTACTTGCTATAAAATGTTGTGTTTCTCGAAACTCAGTGCTCTTCTTCAGTAATGCAAACCATTGCATGTGCAGGCTGTCATCCAAGCCCATGGCATCATTCCCATGGGACCTAGGGGCCAAGGTAATCTATACAAATATGCTGGGTAATGATTAATAAAGACCCAAGAGTCTTTTATTTCTGTCAACATCCATGAAATAGTAACAGGAAAATTTCATAGCTTGTATGTTAGGTAAAATCAAATTCCAGATTAACTTATGGAAAAGTACTTTGCAGGTAGATATGACCAGGTATTTGAATTCTGGCAAAGGATCTATAAGTAGAAATTACTGGGAAAAATTTGTGCAAAGTTTCCTTAGAGGGAGATAGATAGCAAGAGTGTACTTTTTTTGTTGTTGTTGTTGTTGTTGTTTATCTCCTCTTCCTTTCTATTGTTGGAATAAAGTAAGATGGATGGATATCTAGCAGCCATCTTGGGCCGTGCAGTGACCTTGAGCATAGAAGCCTACACCAAGGATGGCAGAGCAGAAAGATAGAAGAATCTCAGATACCTGTTGACCTTTGTGGTATTTTCATACTGATTTTTGCCTACTTGTATAGATGGTTATATTTGGCGAGAGAATAAACTGTTATGTCTTTGTTACAGTACTTGGGGGTCCCCTAGTTTCAAGATTATTAAAGAATTTTTATATATTATGAACACGTAATAAATGAGATACCAGTGGTTTTAAGTGTCTCAAAAGCATAAGTAATTTCTCAGAAGTGCCGCATAGACCTGTCTGAAAAAAAAACAATCAGTAGAATTGGGAGTCAGAGAGTCTGTTGCGCAAGCCTCTGGGTCCCTCCTCCATCACTTTAACTAGAGAAGACTTAATTTTAATCTGTTTTGTATCATTTTGCTCTTCTGGATAAGTTTTTATTTGAAGAAAGAGTCCATCTCTATAAGAAAGTTTAGAAACTACTATGGTAGAGAAAGTTTATAAAACACCATCCATGTTATTATGTGAACTTGAAATTAGAAATCTTTATCTTAAGTTTACTATTTGGAATTCATTTGATATTTTATAATTGTATTTGCAAGAATAGAAAATTAGTTTTAGCTGTGATGAAATGCGTTTTGGCAATGCTAGTGCATGGATTTCCATTTGTAAGTAATTTTAAAAGGTTATATTCTTCCCTGAGTACTCATTTTCAAGTACCTATTATTACTATTCTACTTTATGCATTAGTATCTTGGGATGAATATGGCCCTTAATGTAGAACCAGGGATTACAATGTTATCATTTTTGAATTTTTATAACAACTACTAAGAGGACTCTGCAATTACAACACATTAAAATACTTTTACTATTACACAAAATAATCTTATAACAACTGCTTCAGCTTTTACCATAGGAAACACAGTAAAAGTTTGATAAAATACATAGCAGCCTAAACAAACACAAAAGATTTTTCAGATGCTAACTAAATGAAACAGAATATAATTTGGTTCTATTTTATTTAAAATAGTCATATACCTATTTACTTTGAATTCAAATCTAACATGAGTAATGAGAGATGCGAAGCAATTATACAACATACTAGCTAGTCTTGAATTGAAAGCACCAAGATGTCTTTTGAGTAGTAAATGTTTTGCAAAATTACAATGATTTTTTTAAAAACTGATCTAGTAAAATCCTTCAGGGACAATAATGCTATATCTTATCTAGGGAGCTACCAGAAACGATGCTTTCATGAATCATTTACAATGGCTCCATTTCTTAAAGGAAGATTTATGTACCACAATGATCCAGAATCAGCAACTGATTGAGGCTGAATAGGAGACCAAGCAGAGGTCTATTCAAAATGTTTAACAACTGGTATGACCTGGGCATTGGAAGACAAGAGGAAGAAACTCCACCTCTTTATTGGAGAAGTATGAAAGTCACATGACATGAGGTCATGTGATACGGGGGGGATGTTTGTGACAATTTTCAGAAACAATCAACTATAATTTTCGTATCTCTGGTTGGCTTATATTGGGGAGTTAGAAAGGCTTTCACAGGTAGGCTAGGAGGAACAAGCAAATTTTTTTTTTCTTTTGTGGAAATATTAGGTACTCCTATGTTTCCACTTAAGCTATAGTAAGATGCTCCAGAAAGATCTAAGCACTCCTCAGCTATAGTCCCTAGACTCAGTGAAAAATCAGTGGACTACAGTGGAATCCTGTGACTGAGTTCTAGTATCTTAGATTAGGTGTTAGAAATGGAGGTATGTGCAAACACTTTTAATGTGACCCCTAGGACTCGTCTGCCATCTCTCACATGTCAGCTATGCTGTCCCTGAGACACGGAGTTCTGCCATCCCTCTAAGGAAAACACTCCAGTTACAGAACAAATCGTCATCGGTAAGATTTCTAACTACAAAATTAATTTAATCAATCTTTTCCTTATTTGTAAATGAATATAGTTAGTAAATATGGAAGAAAAGATTCCATTTATAAAATCAATAGAATAAAAAAAACTAAGAATAAACTTCTTGAAACATAGGGCAGACTTATTCAATGTACACGAAGAAAGACTTATTCAATGTACACGAAGAAAGACTCGAATAAATGGAGAAGTATGCTGTGTTGTAAAGAAGTAGACTGAGCAGCATCTCAGTTCTCTTATGGTAATTTAGAATTTAAATGTAATTCTAATAAAGATCTGCATAGAAGTTTTTAGGGGGAAATGATCCAATAATTCAAATGCATATATAGAAGGACAAATACATGGACCTTCTAATTAAAGATGGTTGATAAAAAACATACATATTTCCCTCTGCTACTGAGCCCTGCTTAAATGAGAATAAATGGATGTGACCATATAAAAAGGAGTCATAGATAAACAAGGGTAACAATATTGGGAAAGGAGTCCACAGTAACAAATTTGTAACGTTCGAAAGAGATGGAAAGCTGCAAAACCACTCGATTTGCATTGCGAAGTTGAGAATTGATGGTGCCAGGTACTTCTGGAAATGAGAGTAAAAAAAGTGCAAAAATAGTAGATTGGCTGACAGTACCTTTCAGCAGAAGTAGGCTCCAAGATTCCCTAACCCATTCCTCACACCTGGATTGTTGCCTCTTTTTCATCATGACAAAAGACTGGGGGTTTATTCTTTGAGATGAGTAAAACCAAAGGTCTCTGGCCTGGGGAATATTGGGCACAGTTGAGAGCCAGGGTACTGTACTGAAAAATAGGGATGTTGAATATGAAGGGTGAGAAGGTAATTGATAATGCCCAATAGTCTCCTCTTCAATTCAGCTCACAGAGCAATAGCAACCTGACCTACACTTCTTAAGCATAGTACTAGAAAATTCTTTTTCAATGAATCCGATCAAGAGAAAATGAAATTCCTAAAGATATTGATATTAGATGCTCCCTAAACTTACTTTTTAAATAATAAAAATTTTTTAAAAAGATCATAGATTAGGTTCTCCAGGAAATAGACTCTGAAATGAACATTAGCTTACAGGAAGTCAACTAGGGAGTGCTCACAGGAACCACACCTATAAAAGGAAGAAAAGGGAAGAAGCAGGATTGGAAGGAGGGAGTTGGGCTATGACTTCATCTCAAGCTGATGAGATTGGTGATCTGAAACCAGGATGGTTGTTCAGAGCTGCCCTGCATTATGGGTTTTAATACCTTCATGTGGACGAATCATTGGATGCAGGTTGCCCCCAAGAAGGAGGCATGACTTTGATGAGGAAATTTTTTTTAAGTGGGGGCAATTTTCAGAGAGGGCAACTTCCAGATGATGACTGTCAACTGATGGCACTACTAGCAGCTAAGGAAATTAAACCTTCGGTTCTGAAGGAGCTGGGAACACCTGCTGGATTGCCTACAGTGACATTGCCCACATTTGTCATATGCACACATTGCCCATTGGCTATTTAATGTCTGTATCAGACAAGAAATGCTAAGTTATGCTGGAGTAACAAGTGATCTCCAAATTGCAAAGCTTTATAACAATGCACACTCTGCTCAAAGTCAACTTTGATTGAGGCATAAGGCTACTGGGAATACCTCTAACTGAAATATTGCTGACTTTTGCAGATTGAGAGGAGCATGTCAAACTGTGCAATGACTCTTAAAGCTCAGAAGTGACAGACATCACTTCTGCTAACATTTCCTTGGTTAAAGCATATCACATGGTTAAGTCAAATGTCATAAAGTAGAGATATATAATACCCTTTACATCACTTATCTATTACCTCAAAGCTTAGTGACATAACACAATATATATTGATGTATTATTTTTCATGATTCTAAAGGTTGGCTGGGCTCCTTCAGGTGATTCTTCTCTATGGTGTAAGCCAGATTCACTGAGGGGGCTCACTTCAACCAAGAATTTAGCAGAGGCTAAAACAGCCACTATATGCCTCTTTCCCATGTTTGACAGTTGGTATCAGCTGTTGATTAGAAATCATCTTGGGGGGCACCTGGGTGGCTCAGTCGTTAAGTGTCTGCCTTCGGCTCGGGGCATGATCCCATCGTTCTGGGATGGAGCCCCACATCAGGCTCCTCTGCAGGGAGCCTGCTTCTTCCTCTCCCACTCCCCCTGCTTGTGTTCCCTCTCTCGCTGACTGTCTCTCTTTGTCAAATAAATAAATAAAATCTTAAAAAAAAAAGTAAAAGAAGAAATCATCTTGGTTTTCCTCCATGAGGTCTCTTATTATACAGTAGACTAGGCTGGGCTTATTTATATGGTGGTCAGAGCATTCAAGAGAGTCACAGTGGAAATTGATAGGCCACTTAAGGCTTATGCCTAGAACTGGCATCACTTCTGATGGACTCTGTTGGTCAACCCATACTCAAAGGAAGAGAAACAGACAAGAATGGAAGAGATTGCTGATAGCTGTCATTGGAAGCCATTTACACTAAAAGGGAGGGAAAATAGGAGTTATGGTTAATGGTCATACCATCCAGCACTGGGAAGCCAGCTAATATAAACATCTGGAACATCGGGTGTTTAAGATTTATTTATTTTAAAGAGAAAGAGAGAGGCACCTGAGTGGCTCAGTCAGTTAAGCATCTGCCTTTTGCTCAGGTCATGATCCTGAGGTCCTGGGATCAAGCCCTGCATCGGGATCCCTGCTCAGGGGCAAACCTGCTTCTCCCTCTCATGGTACCCCTGCTTGTGTTCCCTCTCTTACTGTCCCTCTGTCAAATAAAGAAATAAAGTCTTTTAAAAATAAATAAATAAATAGAGAGAGAAAAGAGTGTGTGTGTGTGTGTGTGTGTGTGTGTGCATGCGCACTCACACCCACCCATGAGTGGGGGGAGGGGCAAAGGGAGAGGGAGAGAATCACCAAGCAGACTCCCTGCTGAGCATGGAGCTGGACCTTGGGCTTGATCTCCCAACCCTTGAGATCATGACCTGAGCTGAAACCAAGAGTCAGGCATTTAACCAACTGAGCCACCCAGGCACCCCTAAAACATCAGGTGTTTAATGAAAGCCTTGAACAGGAAAGAGAACCCTAAACATATAGAATAAGATGCAACTTAGAAGAAATATACAAGGAGAAAAATGTAAAAAAAAAAAAAAAGATGAAACCAAAAAACCACTTAAAGGTAGAGGAAAAAAGAAAAGATTTCATTCACAAAAAATAACATGATTTGAAAGAAGAGAAAAATTAAAAAGCTTTGGTATTTCAAAACAATGGTAGAAATGAAAAACTGCATTAGAAATTTTGGATTATTAAGTTAAAATCTGTCAGGAGACAATGCACAAGACTAAAAATGAAACATAATAGAAAAAAGAGGAGAAAATCAGAAGCTGGGAATTCCAGATTTACAGTAATCAGCAATGAAAAGACAATGAACAAAAGAAACAGACAGCGGAAAATCACCAAACAAATAATTCAAGAAAACTTCCCAGAACCAAAGGTCATGAGTTTTCAGAGTGTAAAGTCCTCTGACAGCAAAATGGATCAAAATACATTTAAACTAAGGCACACAATTATGAAATTTCAGACATTTGGGAGAAAATATAAGAGCCTACAAGCTCCTGAAGAGAAAAGGAGCACACTGACACTGAATTTAAGCAATAATGATACTAGGGACCAGGAGCCAAAGGGGATTTGTTTTAAAATTCCAAAAGAATAAGATTTCCATTTTAACATTCTAAACTTGGCTATCACAACTAAAGGTATCTAACAATCTTTTTTCAAGTGTGCAGCGTCTCAAAATATTATCTTCCATTTACCAGAATAAAGGAATAAATCAAGAAAGAGCAAGGCATACGAGCCAGAAAGCTAGAGATTGGTTAGGAGAGGCAAAAGGAGACCCCGGGATAACACCTGTCTTAGAGATAGTTCATAAACAACAACAACAACAACAACAACAAAAATGACATTCATTGAAGACAACGTATTTAAACAGACTGAGAGAAGATTAACACTTACAAGCGAGTTTATGTGTGAATTAAAAATGAGTGTTCACATAGCTTATGTATGAATGGCAGTTGCATAGCTACAGAAATATAACCCTGATTATTGAACTATATTGGAAAGTATGAGAGGAAACATGGGTGGGAAAGGACAGAGATTGGTAAATAAACTAAATTCTCATCTTCCAAAGTGGGAAGTCAATAGATAAGTCCTACAACCAAAGTATTAAGAACTGAAGCTACTCGTGTTATTTAGAAGTAGAAAGTACACCCCTGTAGAAACATGTAAAAAAGTAGACCCATCATATGTAAACTAATAAATCCCTTTCTTCCTGCTTCAGTCAGTTTGAGTTTTTCTTCTTTTTTTAATTTTGTTGTGTTTTTGTTTTTGTTTTACACTGACCCAGTCTTGTTCAAACATACACACATATCTTCAGATGCCACATCAGATGTTTAGGAAAAAAGTGTTTTGAAAAACTTCCTAGGTGATTCTGATGCATGGTCTGGTTTGGGAATCACTACTCTGAAGAACAGTCACCTTAGCAATGAACTGTGTTCTTTGATAAGGATTCTAAGGAGCTCATCTTTCAAATTCAGATGGAGATAATAGCTGGTGTTGTAGTACAGCTCTTCACTTCTTATCTTCAGCGTAGGAGGCAAGATATTAACTCACATATGCAAGTATGAAATAGTAATGATGGTAGGAGGAAGAAACACATTGCTAACTTAGGAAAAAAATCACGAAAAACAAAGGACTTGAAGAAATCGGGAATTTTGTTATCTGATTTATACATAAATTGCCTCATGTGCTTTGAACTTTTCTGCCTCCCTAATGCTCCTTCATATCCCCTGCCCTAACCCTGGAAAATGTCTCAGTGTTTTATTCTTTATAAATAAAGCTGAACAAGTTAGAATCTCTATCCTTCATTCTATGAAGAGTCAGTTTCTTCTGCCAGGAGATGTTTTTCCACTTGAACCAAATCTGTAAATTCACATAATAAAATGGCCGACTGGACATCTTTAACTCTTATTTCACCTGATTAACAAATGTTTCTGCATCCCAATTCATTCTATAAAAAGCAGAATTTTCATAATCTTTACCATATTAGTGTTGCTGACATGAAAATGGGTGTGAAATGCTTAAGGAATAAAACCACCAAACTTCCACACTCAGGGATGAAATTTCTAGTTATCAATTACTGCATGACAAACTACCCCAGAACTTAGTGATTTAAACAGTAACCATTTTCTAATGTTTTATGATTTTGCAGGTAGGAATTCGGGCTGGTCTGGGTGATTATTCTGTGTCACATAGCATAAATGGAAGTCACTTGGTGGTATTCGGCCAATGAGAAGACTGGGCTGGAGGATCTCAGGTAGCTTCATTTGCATATCTGTCCCCCTTGGCAGAGGCGACTGCAAGGCTGAGCTCAGCTGGGACAGTTGACCAGAGTGTGTGTATATATATATATATATATATATATATATATATATATATATATATGGCATCTTCAGAATGATGACCTGATGACCTCAGGGTACTTAAGCTAGTTACCCAACTGGACAGTGCTTCCTGAGAAAATGTTCCAAGAGATCTGGTTGAAGGTGCAAATGGTAGCCACCTTTAATCTACCATGAAAGTATCATGACATTCATATTTCTGAGCATTGGGAAATCCCTTATGATACGGAATCAATCTAGAAGTTATTCTTCCAACTAAAAAAAAAAGAGGAACATGCCACTCAGATCCTTAGAAAAAGAGATGAGCCAGAAGACAAGCAAGATACATGAACACCCATAACATCAATTAAAAACCAAACTTCACTGGCAACAGGAATCTAAAAGAGTTCTTTAGCAGAGCATATCGGAGGAAGCAAAAACTCTGTATCAATGTAATTGAAAAAATACTTTACATTTAAAGTAAGTAATTGCAGATATAGTGAATATGGACTTTCTGCAAATAGTAGTAAAGTCTTTACATGTGAAAAAATTTCTAGTTCAGAAATGAAAGACAAGACCGTGGAGAAACCCACAAAAGCAGACTGTAGGTAATATAAAAAGAAGAAAAATATGGATAGGGCAAGAAATAAGTCAGTGTTTTAGTCACAGGTGACTAAGGCATTTGAGTAGTTTCTTAACATAGAGATATTACAAAAAATATCCTACTATGTTGTCTTCATTTTTACTATCTATAAATTATGTTTGTATTAACCATCTAGTAACTGAGTACATATTTCTCTTCCCCAGGCATTATTTCTAAAGCAATATATATTTGTTGACTGAATAAGTGACTGTATAACGAAAGCACAAACAGAAGATTAATAATAAAGAATAATCAAGATCCCCTATGTTTTAATTAGATTCTCAAAAACTTCATAATCTATGGTACAGAATTCTAAATTAGACTAGAAAAAGCTAAAATCTATTTTTTGCATACCTAATACAGAAGTTTAATCATCCCCACCGTTTTAAGACAATAACTTGGACCAGAAGTTCTCTCTCTCTCTCTCTCTCTCTCTTTTTTTTTTTTTAAGAGAGAGATAGCGTGCTAGAGAGCACAAGCAGAGAGAGGGCCAGAGGGAGAGAAGAGAGAATCTTAAGCAGGCTCCATGCCCAGCACAGAGCCAGGATGCAAGGCTCGATTTCACGACCCTGAGATCACGACCCTGAGATCAAGACCTGAGACACTTAATCGACGGAGTCACCCAGGCACCCCTCACCTGAAGTTCTCTTAGGTGATTACAAATTTCTTTAAGATGTCTGCTTATGTTTTGTTTTTAACTTAGAGATAATTATTCCAACTATGTTGCCGGAATGTATGTAGAAGTATGCAAGAAAAATGTAGATGACCTTTTTCTTTTATCAAATAAAGAATAATAGTTGTGCTGTTGACACTGAACCTTCTGGGGATAAGAATATCAGGCAAGTTAGGAGACTGATTCTCTTAGACTGGCAAGCATCCCATGAAGGAATCGTATTTGAGGAATAAAATGGGGAAAATGTCACATATTGCAATACAGTTAATGGAAAGTAGAGAGCAAGTCATCAAATGTGATATAAAGAATTCAGGGTAAGTAGGTTTTAAAAAATCTTCCCTGAGAAATGATGAATAACTTTACATAATATAAAATTGGGAAATAATGTTTATAGCTTAGCTTCCTGAAACTTATTATAAATTTGCTCTGCACTGTTAATAATATTAGCTGTATAGTCTGGGGAATGATACACACTGGAGCCAGGCCAGGCATAACCATAATGAACGTTTTTATTTGAATGGGATTGTAATTATGAAAATGAAACTTTAGCTATAGTTACTCTTGCCTCCATGCTGAATGGGTTGTAAGCACAGGTCTCATGGAAATTTGGAATTATGTTTTCAGTGATGCATATTGCACCTGCACATCAGGAAAGGGGTTGCAGTAAAGGCTGTAGAAATGAAGAGTGGCTTTGGATGCCAGAATGGTTTCAGAGGCTCCACTTTTTTGTATTGGTAGCATGGCTTCATGTAAAGACTAAAATATTTTTGGTCCAGACAGAATTCCTCAGAATTTCTTTCTTAACTCAGGTGTGCATACACTTCTGATTATGAAATTAATATTTGCATGTTGAAAGAAATTTGGAGATTGTACGATAGCAAAATAAGACACCTGTCATTTTCACCACTTCACGATAGCCACTGTATTCACGTACCAGATTTTCCTTCAATGCGTTTTTATGTATCTGTGTGTATATACTCAATATTTTAGAACTTAGTATAGTGGTGGTTGTAAATACATGCATTGCAGCCAAAGGACTTGAATTAAATTCTGATTTCATCAGATCTTATCTATATGATCTTATACGATGCTTCAGTTTCCTCGTTGGTAATGTAGGGCTAATAATCTATTGCTGAGAGTTTTTATGGGCATTAAATGACCTAATTAGAGCACCCAAGGAAGAATTTCTTTCCCTCCCATCTGCCAAGCCTTATTAGAAGGGGCACATAGAATGGAAGAGAACTTGCTGTGGCGGCACACGCACAGAACTTACCAGGAATCTACCCTCTGGAAGACCAGGGAAAGCTGTTCATGGAGAAGTGTCTCATAGGAGGCTCTGAGAGAGACTGCCTTTTGGGGAGGGACTGGTGCCAAGAGAAGCTGCGGGCCACCATGTGTTGTATGAGCCAGCTGCTGGAGAAACCACTGAGAAAGTAAAAGCCTTTCCTCCCGCAATGTCTCTCCAGCACCCTCTACTGACACAGCTTAACCTTGTGCCCGCCCAATGGCCGAGGAAAAATATTTAAAGAGCCTGGTTTCATTTTCACAAAGCAGGCAAAAAGGGTAAATTTGGAGCTGAGAGGCAATAAACTGATTAACTGGCAGACCTTGTAAAACACTCTGAGTAAGTGCTCAAGAACTATTCGCTCTAACTTTTTCAGTCATGTATGCACACACACATGCAAAACTAGGATCGCCTCTGCTGGATACATGTTTTGTACCTTGAGTTTTAACTTAGTGTCCCATTGTGGCTGTTGTCATTAAAATTCCTTGGAATCCCATTTTGATGTCATATAATTATCCAACATGAGGACACACCATAATTTATTTAGCCATTACACTATTATGCATACAGTCAATTGTTACTAATATTGAGTCTGCTAAGTAAGGCTGGGTGAATACCTATGTTTTTAATGCATTAAAATAATTTCTTATGGTTAATTCCCCAACATGGAATTCAAAGTATAAATATTCTTAAAATTTTTATATTGTTGCCAAATGGCTTTGTGGAAATATACTTCCAGTTTATACTTTCTCTTGAAATTACACAACCACAATAGATTTAATATTATGTATATTTCAACCCTGACTATTTGATACAAGAATGATAGTGTTTTTTTGTCTTAACGTACAGTTCAGCTTAATGAGGTTTGACATTTGACATCTTATACCACTTGCCTATATTCCCTTTAGATTATTAGAATTATTATTTTGAAGATTTCTTCATGTATAAAGGATAATAGTCCATTGTCTACTAGATTTGGCACAAATGTTTTTCTTTTTCTAATTTTGCATTTGAGGTTTAATTTATGGTTAGAAAAATGAAGCTTTAAATTCGATAATTCACACATATTTTCCTTCATGATTTTTCCATTTCTTTTATGATAAGAAATTACTTCCACCTTCTTAAGATTATTTACATATTCACATAGTTCCTTCTGGCCTGTTTATGATTTCATTTGTTAGGTATTTAATTCTAATGCATTTGAAATCAAGTAGAGTGATTATATAACATTGAATTTTTTAAAAAATAGATTATCATTATTTGTTTAATAATCATTTTCTGATTGGTTTGTAACATTACCTTATACTTACGTATTCTTCTTCATTACTCCGTTTGGTAAATTCTCTGCTAGTAGCATATGTTTGGTTTTTTTTTTTTTTTCTTCTTTCTCTCTCTCTCCTCTACAATAAAACCTCCTTGAGGGTAAAGAATTTTTTTCTAATTTTTTTCTGTATCTTAAGTCTAAAGAGTTTCCTACACATAAGAATTACACATATTTAATGAATAAATGAAGGTTCTATTTTCCCTCCATGCTGTCAGCTAACATGAAGGATGGCGAAAGAGGGTTCACTGATTCTTCTAAGTATTTTTTAAAGTTTTATTTTAATTTCAGTTAGTTAACATACAACGTTATGTTAGCTTCAGGTGTAAAACATATAATTCAACAGCTGCATACATCACTCTGTCTTCATGATGACAAGTTCCCTCTTTAATCCCCATCACCTATTTAACCCATCATCCCATCCCACCCCTCTGGAAACCATCAGTTTGTTTTCTATAATTAAAAATCGCTTTCTTGATTTGTCTCTCCCTCTCTTTCTCTTATTTTTTCGCTTTGCTTGTTTGTTTTGTGTTTCTCTGACCGACCTCACATTACACTCTCTAGCTCCATCTCTGTCATTGGAAATGGCACGATTTCATTCTGTTTTATGGCTGAATAATGTCCCATTTTATAGATACACCACATCTTCTTTATCCATTCATCAATCCATGGACACTTGGGCTGCTTCCATACCTTGGCGATTATAAATAATGCTGATATAAACATAGAGGTGCATGTATCCCTTTGAATTAGCATTCCTGTATTCTTTGGGTAAATACCCAGTACTGCAATTGCTGGGACATAAAGTAGTTCTATCTTTAACTTTTTAAGGAACCTCCATACTGTTTTCCAGAGTGGCTGCACCAATGTGCATTCCCACCAACCATGCACAAGTGTTCCTTTTTCTCCACATCATCGCCAACATCTTTTGTCTCTTGTGTTGTTGATTTTCGCTCTTCCGACAGGTGTGAGATGATATCTCATTGTAGTTTTGATTTGCATTTCCCTGATGGTGGGTGATGATGAACGTCTTTTCATGGGTCTGTTGGCCAGCTGGATGTCTTCTTCAGAGAAATGACTGTTCATGCCTTCTGACTATTTTTAAATTGGATTATTTGTTTTTTGAGTATTGAGTTTTTTAAGTTCTTGATATATTTTTGGACACTAACCCTTTATTAGATATGTCATTTGCAAGTATTTTCTCCCATTTCCTAAGTTACCTTTTCGTGTTGTTGATTGTTTCCTTTGTTATGCGGAAGCCTTTTATTTTGATATAGTCCCCGTAGTTTATTTTTGCTTTTGTTTCCCTTGCCTCAGGAAACATCTAGAAACAAGTTACTATGGCTGATGTCAAAGAGGTTACTGCCTGTCTTCTCTTCTAGGATTTTTATGGTTTCAGGTCTCACATTTAGGTCTTTAATCCATTTGGAATTTATTTTTGCATGTGGTGTAAGAAAGTGGTCCAGTTTCAATCTTTTGCAGGTTGCTGTCCAGTTTTCCTAACACTGTTGAAGACACTGTCTTTTTCCCACTGGATATTCTTTCCTGCTTGGATGAAAATTAATTGACTACATAATTGTGGGTTTATTTCTGGATTTCTTAAGCTATCCCAAAATATAGAAAAGGAAAGAAAACTTCCAAATTCATTCTATGAGGCCAGCATTACCCTCATACCAAAACAGATAAAGACACCACTAAAAAAGAAAATTACAGGCCAACATCCCTGATGAACATAGATGCAAAAATAAAATACTTAATAAAACACTGGCAAACTGAATTCAATAATACATTTGAAAAATCATTAACCACAATCAAGTGGGATTTATTACTGGGTTGTGAGGGTGGGTTCAATAAATGTAAATCAATCAATGTGCTACATCACACCAATAAAAGAAAGGATAAGGAACATACGATCATTTCAATAGACTCAAAAAAAAGGACTTGACAAAATACAACATCCATTCATGATAAAAACCCTCAACAAAATAGGTTTATAGGGACCTGAACATAAAAAAAGCCATCTACAAAAAATCCACACCTAACATCATCCTTAATGGGGAAAAACTGAGAGCTTTTCACCTAAGGTCAGGAATAAGACAAGGATGTCCACTCTCACCACTTTTATTCAACATAGTCCTGGAAGTCCTAGCCACAGCAATCAGACAACAAAAATTAATAAAATGTCCAAATTGGTAAAGAAGAAGTAAACCTTTCATATTTGCAGATGACATGACATTATATATAGAAAACACGAAAGACTCCACCAAAACCTGGTTAGAACTGATATATGAATTCAGCAAAGTCATGGGATACAAAATCAATGTACAGAAATCTGTTGCATTTCTGTACACCAGTAATGAAGCAGCAGAAAGAGAAATTAAGAAAATAATCCCACTTATAATTGAATCCAAAATAATAAGATACTTAGGAATAAACCTAACCAAAGAAATGAAAGATCTGTACTCTGAAAACTATAAAACACTGGTGAAAGAAATTGAAGATGACACAAAGAAATGGAAAGACATCCCATGTTCATAGATTGGAAGAACAAATATTGTAAAATGTCTGTACTCCCCATAACAATATACACATTTAATGCAATCCCTATCAAAATACCAAGACCATTTTTCACAGAACTGGAACAAAGAATCCTAAAATTTGTATGGAACCACAAAAGATCCCAAATAGCCCAAGCGATCTTGAAAAAGAAAAGCAAAGCTGGAGGCATCACAATTCCAGACTTCAAATTCTATTTCAAAGCTGTACAAGTCAAAACAGTATGGACTGGTACAAAAATAGACATATAGATCAATAGAGGAGAATAACAGCACATGTTTTTGAAAGTATGCTTTGTGAAAATATGTTTTCATTATTTGTGCCAGTGATCACGTATAAGAAACATGGCATTGCTCATTACAAAAATCCCTTAATCAGTTAATTTAAGACTCCTTTATTAATCATTGGAAAAAGAATGGCAGAGAAGTGTAGTTCTACATTTCTGAAAGTCTGTTTGGTAAAATAACTCTGCTCTGCCATTTTCCAGGTAATAGAAAAAGAAAGAACAGACCTAATTTAGAAAAATACTGAAATTTTAGCACCTGCATAATTTTCCACCTTCTAACATAATTTTTTTCTTCACTTTAGGATCTTTTTAAATTTCTGATTCTATAAAAATGTTTGTATTGGACGTCGGCGGTGCACACTCACACGATGCCTTAACCCTGAATAAGTTTTAATTTTAGCAATTTAATTTAATCTTTAAAAATTAAATTTTTCTAAATCACGTACATGTGCACACACACACGTGCACACACACACACACATCGTTCTGATTATGTAGTAATTTCTGAACACAGAAAATCTGTGGAATACAGGGACATATAAAAAAGGAAATCTAACATCATTCGAAACTAACTACTAACCATATGTTAACATTTTAGTAAATCTCCTCCCTCCTCCAGGGTTTTCCTGTGCAAGCTTAGAAAAGAGAAAATTTTTGGAAGCAAATCATATAGTTTGTTTTGTTTTTGCTTTAAACATTTTATATATCTTTTTGACAGAGAAAGAGCACCAAGCAGAGGCAGAGGGAGAAGCAGGCCCCCTGCTGAGTGGGGAGCCCCGGATGCACTCGGGTCCCAGCACTCTGGGATCAAGGCAGACGCTCAGCCAAATGAGCCACCCAGGAGCCCCTAGAGTTTTGTATACATATACTCCTTATAAATAATTGAATGTCATTATTACATTATTATATAACATAATTATTTTATTAAATAAAAATATATTAATATATTACTGGAATACTCCATATATAAATGTATAAACATACTCCATGTGTATCTTTTAGTTTGTTCTAGTCTTCTAGTACTTTTACTCTATTAAATTTTTTTTCATTTTTACCTCTATTCTATTCAATATTTTAAAAAAATCCCTTTAGAGTCTATGTGCCACTTTAGTACATGCTTTTGCATAATGTAATGACTTTCATGTATTTGAACATTTGTGTTTTTACTTTAAAGAACTGTTATAATGCTATGAATACTTGTCTAGCTGGATCATTGTGCAGTCTAATTACCTTCTAAGAATAAATTACTAAAAATTGAATTACTAGACCAAAGGGTATGAACATATTTATGGTTCCTGTCCACATTACCAGATTGCAACTCATGAAGTTTGAACCAATTTCCCAATGGCCGTGAGAATGATCTTTTCACCACATACTACCCTGTACTGGATAGTTCAAACCAGATGGAGTGAGGGTGGGGGGAACCCCTGCTAATTTGATTGATAAAAAAGTATATTTTATAGTTGAAATATTATTGGATGTTATTAAATTTTCCCTTTGAGTGGGCAAGTATCCTCTTCAATAATCTTTAGAAAAAAAATCTTAGCTTGTTTTGCCAGTTCTTTTTCAAAGCAGCTCTCAATTAAATTCCAACTTAAAAAATACTGTGAAGAACTTAGTCGGGATCAGGTTAAATCTAAAATTGATTTGGGAGGAAATGACAGCTTTACAATATTCCAATTTAGGAGCATTTATCCCTTGGCATTTACTCAAGCAATATATTATATTCCTTAAGTTAATGTTTTCTTTATCTATTATTCTCTATACATTTTTAAAGTTTATTCCTATATGTTTTATGACTTTGGCATTTTATGTATTTAGGAATTTTAAGATTTTTGCTGCCACTGGGTTTGGAATCCTTTTCCCCTTTTGATCTTCTAAAAGGTGATTTTGAGATTAGAAGAAGCAGAAAATGTGGTAATTAAAAGCTCAGGTCCTATATCTAGATTTTTCATCTGTATCTGGATTCATGCCTTACTGTGTGATTTGGGCCAAGTAGGTGTGTTGAATATCTCTCTTTCAGCCCTTCAGGGCCCTTTTCTGTACCCTGGTCTGTGCCTACAGACACAGACCTGTAAGGCTCACTCACTAGTACTTCTTGCCTTTTAGCTTCCAGTTAGATTCAGCAAAGGAGGCATTGGCAGGAACTCAGAGTGGGAAGTGAGGGGAAGGTATTTATTTTCCACAACTCTCTCCTTGCTTCATGGTGGCTGGGGTTGTGTTCTGATCAAAGGTTATAGCCCTGTCAGGTGTCCTGTCCACATAGCTACCCTATCAAGGTTCCGTTTATGGGTTCCTCCATTTGCCCCTTCAGCCTTGTAAGAAGTCTAATTTCCCTGCCTTCACTAATTTAGGATGCTACAGAATCCTTTGGTGTTTTTTAAACCCTGCTACTCAGCTTGAGTGCATCATCTGTTTCTCGCCAGGACCTTGACTGAGAGCAAGCAGTACACAGGGATAGCACATACCCTTGCCATTTTTCTCATATTGAGACTGCCCCTTGGCTTTCATCATAATTATGATTTTGGCAGTTGGTGTGAGATAGAAGTTCTACATTATGTTCAGGAAGTATCCTTCTCTTTGTGATTTTCTGAGTTTTATCTGGAAGGTTTGCTGAATTTTAGCCTCTGCATTTTGATACATATTGAGATTATTGTTAAGTTGAATTCAGTGATGTATTATTTCATATTCTGAAATTTTCTATCAATACAACATCCTTTCATCCCTGGAATAATCCAAATTAAATCTATTTTGATAATATTTTCTTCATGGTTTTTAAAAATCTTTCTCACCTGGCTACCTTGAGCCATCAAAAACAATAGAACTTAGGTGGGAACTCATATTTTGCTTAAGTATGAATCACCTTGAATAACTGGAGATCTTAGTAGCCCTTTATCACCCAAAGTCCTTTTTGTTTGTTATTGTTTTTCCCACAGTTTGGAGTTGAGAAGCAAGTGGCTTATTCACCCTTTGAAGGTGCCATGTTTGGTCGGGGGCAAGAGTGGAGAGGGGGGCAGAGGAAGAACAAGGAGCAAGGGATAAAGCAGAAAATGTAATGTCTAGCAATTATGTCTGAGCCAGAGTGAAGAAAGTATAAAAAGATTGGAGTGTCTTTATACCTTTTATATTTCCTGAAAAAAATTACTTTGTTCCTTCAATTGTGTTTCTTATTCTAACTCTATCGATCTTAGATTTTGAATCTGGCAATAGCTTGAAATAGAAATCTTACCTAGATGATTACAACGTATATTAGGTCAAAACCTAAAACTATCAACTTATAGTAATTGGTAATTCCAATATTTTACACCTGTTCTATCATTATATATCATATTATATCAAGCATGGACTTTCATTTTCGTCCCCATAAATCAATCCCATCGCAGTATGATTCTGAGCACAATATCCCCTAGGGAAAAGGTTAATTTTATTTATTATTTTTATGAACAACTATATATTTGGTGCCAAGCACTTGAAATATTAGAATCATAACCAATGTAATTGCTGAGTCATTGACATAAGAAAACACACTATTTAGTTCTAACCTTGAAGAGTCTGGCATTGAAAACAGAAGGCTATAAAGGTTTTTTTTTTTTAGAAATTTGATTTGATTCGATCTGATTTAATCTAAGAATAGAATCTGCAAATATTAAACTTTATATTTTTATTTAAAATTTTGTCAGGCAAATTCCTAGTAAAGACAAAAGTCATGATTTATAATCAAAGGTAGTTCAAGTGTCAAAGAAGATTCAACATTTGGTTGAGAAGAGGCAATTTGTTAAATTCCACAGTGAAGAGTTTACTTTTTGAAGTGTTTTCTTATTTATCATCCCTCCTCACTTCCCACTCCTCCTGGCACGTGAAAATTCCATTCCCACAGTAAACTTGCTTCAATCTTGTGGTTTAGAGTTAGAAACCAAGCGTGAGAACATACAGTATCTAGTAAAAGCCAGCATTACTGAATGAACTCATTAAAGCCAAGTGGGAATTGCAACTCTGAAAATTAAAACATCTGAACATCTGTTAAAACTCAATCTGTGTTTCTTTGAGAAAAATAATAAATCTGATCGCCTCTCGGTGTAGCATCTCAAAAGAATAAACAAAGGAGCTTGATAAGTAAAATTAATTTGGCAGATGGTTCAATAAGTTAGAATCTGGGACAACTCTTGGAAAGTTTCCCTAATTTCTTTTGAAAAGTAAATATAAATCAAGAAAATTCCCAAGCAACAGTCGAGTAGAACTGGAGAATTGCATCTACCGACAGTAGAAGAAGAGATGCAGAATGACTAACAACAGCTCTATTACTTGGAAAGAAAAGAAAGAAAATTCAACTGGCATGTACTTTATCAGCAAATACTTTAAGTTTTAGGCAAGGTTAAAATTTTGTTTTTTTAACTTTATTTAAAGTTGTTTATTTGCTTAAGCTTTATTTTTTACAAAGCGCTTCCCCCCCACCCCTCAGCTAAGGCCTTGCAAAGTTGCTTTTCATTCTTCTTTATTCTGTCTCTGTCTCTCTTTTTGTATTTGCAATCAGTTTTTTCTCACAATGGAAAAATGAAATGTTTGTAGGTTTGTCGGGTTTCTGCAGAATATATATCAGATGCATGCAGAAAGTACTGCATATGCTAGCGTTGCCGTAAGCAGCACATTTAACTCATACTGTCTAGGAACAGCTAAACTAACTCTCTTATTTATTTATTATTTACCATTGTTTTCTCTATAGCTTCCAAATTAAGGTGTGATTTTCTTGTCCTCTGCTCAAGAAATTCTTAATTTTTTTTATGTGATGGCAAATTTTAAAACAGTAAGAAAAAAATCATGATCAGTTTTGCACGCTGGAACCACGTTTCCCTAAGCCATGCCAGCATAGATGTCAGGTGGCATCAAGTAAGCCTGCATGGCTGGCCCCCACAATCTGGGGTCCTGAACATCAGCTCCACATCCACCCCACTCCATCACTGTACTTTCTCTTCAAGCAGAACCCTCAAGGAAGAAAGAGATGCTCATAGAATTCTCCGTGACCTTGGCTTTTCCTCCATGATATCAGATGCTGCAAATAAGGCTGTTTGGTGTCCAGTTTCAAGCCATCTGGTTTCTGAGCTCCCAGCTATAGATCTATCAAGTATGTCTGGTATTTTTGTCAAAACCATCTGGAAGCATAAATACGAAGACCTGCTTCCAGGTAGGAGAGTTAGCTCCCTGTGAGGACACTGTGACTCTACTCACTTTATCCCAGATGCTGCTTCCATGCCTGCTGTTCTCCCCTTTGCAAGTTCCAATGTTGCCATCTATCCTGCCATTTTTGAGGCATCAAGTTCTGGGCTGGGGTTGAGATTGAACTCTGGGAAATATCCCTACTCCACCTTCCCCACATCCATATCTTCTCAGGCACAGGTAGAGTCATGTTCCCTTTTGGTCCTCCCTTCCCTGTCATTCCAGCTCCTTCCCTCAAGCTCCTTCCAGACAGACTCAATTCCTTGCCATGGTTTTCCCAGTCTGTATCTTACCTCCAGAAAGGACAGAGTAGAGCAGTGCTGACTTTAGATACAAAATATTTCCATGTAGCATAAATGCTTTTGTGGTGTTTTTTTGGGGTTGTTTTTTGTTTTGTTTGCTTTTAGTTTGTTAATGTTTTTACAAAGTTAATTCATGCACATAGTACAAATTGAAAGTGGTAAGAACGGTAGAGTTAAAAATGCATTTTCCTCCCACTCTTGATTCCTATTCATGTGGTTCATCACCTCAGCTCATCACCAAACTCAGTTCTTAGTTTCCTATATATATTTCTAGCAATAGAGAAAGATATGCATATCTAAGCATACATATTTATGATTGTTTTCACAGAAATGCTAGCATGCTATGTATTCTTTTTTTCATCTTTCTTTTTTAAGTTAACGAAATATAATAGAGATAATTCCATGTCAATGTCACAGGCTGGTCTTACATTGCCATTTGTGTTGCCCTTTGCAGGCCCTTTTAATGGGTACAGATAATTTCACTATATGAATGTATCATATCTTAGAAACAATCCTTTACTGATGATCATTGATGTTGGTTCCAGTCTTTTTCCTACTACAAAGGTGCAATGAGTATCTATGTCCATATGTCTATAAAAAAGCATAAAATTAGAAGGAAAGTCACTGGGTCAAAAGCTATGTAAATTTTAACTTTTGATAGAAACTGTTTAAATTTCCCACTCATACCAATTTGTAGTCCCTAAAAATACTTAGCTTCTCCCAACCTCACCATCGCTGTATGTTTGTAAAGGAAATATTTGGATCTTTGTGAATCTAATAAATGAAAATATTATTTCATTGTTACGGATGAAGAGAGCAAAGAGATAAACTGTGATTTTTTTTTTAAAGATTTTATTTATGCATTTGACAGAGAGAGAGACAGCCAGCGAGAGAGGGAACACAAGCAGGGGGAGTGGGAGAAGAAAAAGCAAGCTCCCAGCAGAGCAGGGAGCCTGATGCAGGGCTAGATCCCAGAGCCCTGGGATCAGGCCCTGAGTCGAAGGCAGATGCTTAAGGACTGAGCCACCCAGGTGCCCCTAAACTGTGATTTTCTCAACAATGGCTAAACATAGTTACTGAGTGAGTCCTCCTCAGCCCTCCTGACTCCAATCTTCACTATCTTTATGCCTGCGGGTTAATTATTTTACCTTTCTAAGCTTTACTTTTCAAATCGATAATACCAGCTTACTATGTGAAAGTACCATTATATACATCAACTCAACCTTCACAACAAATCGATAACCTAGCTACTGGTATCTTTATTTCATAGATGTGAAAAACAGTTTCCTCATCTTTTAGAGTGACGTGAAAGTGCCTTTTTATAAGGTGTTATTAGAATTGAATGATAAACTGCATGTAAAGTATTGAGCACACTTGGCCATGACTCAGTACACATTGTTTTACTTTCAAGGACACAGGAAAAAGCTTTATCACTGTAGCTGTAAATGAATAGATTCCCAAAAGATATTCAAAATATTTCACTTTGTTATTGTGCCAAACTTTCAAAAGCTAGAGTAAAATGTTTAATATGAATTTCTAAGCTGATGAATTTCAGCCTTTATTTCTCCAATTGTCTTTGGGTTAACTACTAAATCTTAATGAAATTAATTTAGGGGCTCCTGAGTGGCTCAGTTGGTTGAGCATCCAACTCTTGATTTCAGCCCAGGTCTTGATCTCAGGGTCTTGAGTTTAAGCCCCGTGCTGGGCACCACACTGGCACGAAGCCTACTTTAAAAAATAATAATATAATTTAAATTTACTGACTTTATTTTATTTTATTTTTTAAAAAGATTTTATTTAGTTATTCGACAGAGATAGAGACAGCCAGCGAGAGAGGGAACACAAGCAGGGGGAGTGGGAGAGGAAGAAGCAGGCTCATAGCGGAGGAGCCTGATGTGGGGTTCGATTCCAGAACGCCGGGATCACGCCCTGAGCCGAAGGCAGACACTTAACCACTGTGCCACCCAGGCGCCCCTAAATTTACTGACTTTAAAAACAAAATGGTGACATCACTCATCAGGAGTAGTAGTGTCTATTGCAAAATAAAATAAAAATAAAAAATATGAAACTCAGAACAAGATATCAATTTTTCTCTTTTTAAAGGGTATAGACTACTACTCCTGTACCCATACTCAGAATTAACAAATGATGATAATTTTGTCATTTTTGCTGTAGTTACTATTTGTATGCCTAAGTGATTCAAAATCACAAAGGTGAAATCCTTTGTTCTTCCATCTAGGGAGAAAAATTCCCGTTACCACCCCAAACGTAAAACCTGTCATTAATTCAGGGCATATCCAGGCTCTGTTTTCATATATTCACTTACAGTTTATTCTGCAACTTGTTTTTTATTAAACATCCATATTTTGAGATCTATGTAGAATTGTTTATTCCTTTTAATCGAGAGTAAATTTATTTATCTTGACTTGTAATAGTGAAGATTTGAGTAGATTTCAAAGTTTACTTTTAAAAACAGTGCTACAATAAATATTCTTGGACAAATTTCCTTGTTTCTGGTGTGTATTTTTCTAGAAGCCAAATTGTTAGGTTAGAGGGAATTTGTTTCTTACCTTATGAGACCGATAACTTTATTTTTTTGAATTTAAAATCAATTAATTAACATTTGGTGTAATATTAGTTTCAGAAGTAGAGTTTAATGATTCATCAGTTGCATATAACACCCAATTGCTCATTACATCAAGTGCTCTCTTTAATGCCCATTACCTTGTTACCCCATCCCCCCACCCACCTCCCCTCCAGCAACTTTCAGTTTGTTTCTTATAGTTAAGAGTCTCTCATGGTTTGTCTCCCTCTCCGATTTTGTCTTATTTTACTTTTCCTTCCCTTCCCCTATGCTCATCTGTTTTCTTTCTTAAATTCCACATATAAGTGAAATCATACGGTATTTGTCTTTCTCTGACTGACTTATTTCACTTAGCATAATACCCTCTAGTTCCATCCACATCATTGCAAATGGTAAGATTTCATTTTTTGATGCCTGAGTAATATTCCATTGTATATATATATACACTGCATCTTCTTTATCCATTCATCTGTTGTTTGACATCTGGGCTCTTTCCATAGTTTGGCTATTGTGGACATTGCTGCTATAAACATTGGGGGTGTGGGTGGCCCTTTGGATCACTATTTTTCTATCTTTGGGGGAAATACCCAGTAGTGCAATTGCTGGATCATACTTTATAACTTTAACAGAACCTCCATACTTTTTCCCACAGTGGCTGCACCAGTTTGCATTCCCACCAATGGCATAAGAGGGTTCCCCTTTTTCCAAATCCTCACCAACATCTGTTGTTTCCTGACTTGCTAATTTTAGCAGTTTTGACAGGTGTGAGGTGGTATCTCATTGTGGTTTTGATTTGTATTTCCCTGATGATGAACGATGTTGAGCATTTTTCCATGTGTCTGTTGGCCATTTGGATGCTTCTTTGGAGAAATGGCTGTTCATAGATATCGATAACTTTAAATGGTTGAATCATTTATGCCTCAACTGAAATTTATGGTAGTTCCCTCTTCCCATATTTTTGCCAACACTAACTATTGTTGACTTTGAATTTCTTCTCAGCCTGATGAATATGAAATGCATCATATTTAAATTTTTATTTCTCTAATTACTTGAGAAGATGAATATTTTTTATATATTTATAGGTTCTTGCATTTTCTTTTCTCCGAATTGACCATTTTTCTTTTTCCTTTTTTTTTTTTTTGTTGTCTTTTTATTGTAGTCTTTACGTGTTCTAGACACCAATCCTTTGAATGTTGATTATGGTGCAGTATGTTTCATCTGTCACTTTTTTGGGGTTACCATTGTGCATTGGATAGTTTCTGTACAAATATTTAAATTTTTATGTATAATAATCTTTCCTTTATAGTTTTATCTTTTTGTATCTTGTTTAATAAATAATTTCTTAGTCCCAAATCCCAAAATATCTTACTCCTGCAGTTTTAAAGATGTGTATGTGTGTTTACATGTAGTTATTTTTCCATTTGAATTTTTTATTTGTGGTAAAGTGCTACCCTTCTTTTTTAATCTATATGACAAGCCAATAGTCTTGATACCAAATATTGATATATGTTGTATTTCCTGTGCTGATTTGTAATGATATTTCTATTACATGTTAAGTTTCCTTTGTAATCCTAAACTCTTGAATCTGTTTCATTACCTATTGTCTATCACTGTACATGTATACTATATCTTAATTACTATAGACCTATATGTCTTAATGTTACTGTTCCATTTTGTCAGAAGGGTATTTGGCTAGTGTTGGACTTTGCTTCCACAAGAATTTTGGTAAAAGTATGTCAAGTACAAAGATAAATCTTAATACAATTTTTATTAGAATTTGTATATATTTGTATTGTTTATATACCAAGTATTTCTGTCCATCATTTCTTGTCATTAATTTCATTTTTAAATTGTTCTTCAATAATATTTTGTCATTTCCACACTACAGGTCATGTATATCTTTGGTTATACTCATTCCTAACATATTACGTTTTTGTTGACATATTTTTTCTACTAAATTCTCTTTTTTGTTAGTGATCATGATTAGAAGCATTATTGATTTTGTATGGTGAGCTTGTGTTCAACAATTTTGCTGAACTTGTAAATTCTAATAATTTCTAAAGATTTCATGGATTGCCCAGCTAGACATTTATGTTATTTGCAAATAATGAATTTTCTCATTATCTTTCTATTTCTTATCTCCTTTTTTTCCTTATGTTGCTGAATTGGTTAAAAATTCCAGTGTAATATTGAATAGCAGCAGGGTCAGCCTTGATTTTTAGTGGCTGCTTCATCCTTAATTGTGATGTTTACTATAGATTTTTGTTGATATTGTCTATTAGATAGACGAAATTTATCCTTGGTTTTCTAATAATTTTTATTGTGAATGGGTATAAGATTTTATCAAGTGAACTTTTGGCATCAACTGAGATAATTATTAGAGATTTTTCTCCATTTCTCCATGAATATGGTTATATAGTAAATCACATTTCTTGATTTTCTAATGTTAAACCATCTCTGCATTGTTGAAATAAATCCTACTTGATTCTGATACATTATTATTATTTTTAATACACTGTTGGATCCCATTTGCTATTGTATTAACATTTTATATCTATATTCATAAGTGATATTAGTTTATAATTTTATTTTCTTTTACAATTGTCTGTTTTTAAAACTATTTTCATACAATGAATTAGAGAGCTTTTCCTTTCTCTCTCTCTTTTTGGACTTTTCCTCCTCTTTAAAATTCTGAAACAGTTTTCATAAAAGAGTGACCCTCTTGCCTGGGTAGAGTGGGAAGATTTGACTATTAATTTTTTGGTTATTGATTATTCAATTTTGCTGGATTTCTTCTTTAAGTCAACATTAGTGATTGTTTTATTTTTATTTTTTTAAAGATTTTATTTACTCATTTGAGAGAGATACAGAGAGAGAGAGAGAGAGTGCATGAGCAGAGGGGGAGGCAGAGGGAGGAGCAGACTCCTTGCTGAGCAGGGAGCTCCATGTGTGGCTTGATCCCAGGACCCTGGCTGGGATCATGACATGAGCCTAAGGCAGATGCTTAACCAACTGAGCCACCCAGGAGCCCCCTTAATGATTATTTTAAAGAAAACTTTCATTTCTTTTAAGTTTACAGGTATAATAACATGAAATTTCTCATTGTACTGTATCTGTCTGTTTCTTTTTTTTTAACTACCATAATTTTTTATTTGTGTACAGTTTTTTCACTGATTGAGGTACTAAAAGTATTTTTATTGAGTAAGCTTTTCCAAAAAAATTTCTCTAATATATTCTTGTTTATATTTGACTCTTTATTAGTTTATTACTCTTTCTGATAGTGCCTTACTTTTATCTCCTATAGGATTCCTTTAAAGTTTTTAAAAATATCACATTTGCTATTTATTCTACATATTTTATAATTTCCACTTTAATGTATCAGGTATTTGTGGATATGAATTGTAGCTTCTAAACTATGTCTTAACTTTAAAAAAAAAATTATTCCTGATTGAATTGCGGTAATGACCAAATGCTTTCACTGTGGTCTTTTCTCTACCCAGCTTCCCTATTAATATTGCCCACTTTGTATTTTACTGCCTCCCTCCATGGTATTCTTATTTTATAGTCAACCATTATTTTTTCCATGCTTTTTCCTTATTATTTTAGAACTTTAATTTTGTGATTTATTTATTTATTTATTTATTTATTTATTTATTTATTTTTAAAGATTTTATTTATTTATTTGACAGAGAGAGAGAGACAGCCAGTGAGAGAGAGAACACAAGCAGGGGGAGTGGGAGAGGAAGAAGCAGGCTCCCAGTGGAGGAGCCTGATGTGGGACTTGATCCCAGAACACCGGGATCACGCCCTGAGCCAAAGGCAGACGCTTAACGACTGCGCCACCCAGGCGTCCCTATAATTTTGTGATTTAAAAATCTGTTTCAAAATTCAAAATATACTAAAGGTTCTCTGGTGAATTTCTTTCTTGTTTTCTTTCCTTCTCCTCTGAGGGTCCCAATCTTATCAATTTCTTAAATAGATGGAAGTAGTTAAACAGGGAAACACGTTCCAATAAAATCCCCAAATAGGTGTCATTATGGGCAGAGAAAAAGCCCTATGTGCAATAAATAATGCCCAATTTGAGGGTATATAGTTAAGTGAGACACTGTATAAATATACAAAGGCACTTAAAATGATAATTGGGATACAATACATGCTCAACCAATGGAAAAGATACACACTGTATTAATTATTATTAATAAAAATGTATTATTCTCATTGTGTTCTTAGCTGGATAGTTGCTAAGAATACAGGCTTATTGTCACAGCTTCCTGATTTAAAATGAGTATTTTAAAGATTTATTTATTTATTTTAGAGAGAGAGAGCACACGCAAGTGTGACGGGTAGAGGGAGAAGGAGAGAGAATCTTAAGCAGACTCCGTATTGAGCGTGGAGCCCCACCTGGGTCTCAATCTCACGACCCTCAGATCATGACATGAGCCAAAACCAAGAGTTGGATGCTAACCTGACTGTGCCACCCAGGTGCCCCGGACATTCCTGGTTTAGATTTCCTGTTTTGACACCTTCTAATGGGGTGATCTTAGACTAAGTAACTTTAATCTCTTGAATTCTCAGACTTGCCACCTGTGAAACGGGCATCATAATAATACCCATTAAAATTTTGACAATTAAGTGAAATAATGGATGTTAAGTATGTGCACATCTAAATCATGGTATTGCCTGAAAGATAACAAACACTCAATATTATTATTATTATTATTATTATTATACTTTAGTGGTGGTAGTTAATGAAAATTATAATTTTAAAATCATAGTGTTTATTTGGCAGACTAGCAGTTGATCCAGTTGAAACTGAAAGATAGGTTAGATGTGGATCAGGAAATTTAAAGACTGACAGGAGTGTAGCTCTCCCAGCCTTATGCCATAGGAATAATCATATTCAATCTGTTTCTAGGGTGTTATTAAAATTTTAAATATAAAATATAAATACAAAATATAGTTTTGTCCATTTTATAGAAAATGAAAATAGAGCTACCAAAATGATAGATGGTCCACCTGTGGATTGAGATCATGGGAATCACAGCAATGTTAACACATACTCCCTTGCTCAGCTTTCTGTTTCTCCTCAATACCAGCTCCAGGCCAGACTACAGCTTTAAGTTATGCATATAGTGGGTGGAAGAAGACTGATCTGGGTAGGAGGTAGGCAGATTGCCATATTCCCCAGGGTGATAGAGAAAGCTTTTTATTATAATTTAATAGAAAGTGTTATGCCAAAAATGTTTCCATAAATAAATGCAAATGTTGGTTCTTGTTGAAAAATGCAAATCAGATGGTTTCAATGTTTTAAAGCTTACTTGAAATACCTTAAATAACAAGCACAAACATTTATGTGTGTACATATACACATTTACATGTATACCAAATTAGGCACATAGAAAATGTTTTATAAAACAGCATAATAGGACCCCACCAGCATCCTGACATCAGGCTGAAATTCAAACCAAATAATGCAACCCTGGAAACACTGCTGGAACTTTCATCACCACAGCAAGTATTCATTAGACCTGTTTTGTAGGTTGTATTTAAACAATCACAGCCCCAAACAGACAGAAATAAACATCTGGTCTGTCTGGCTGCATCACTCCTATTCCAAAATATTAATCTTCTACTTAGAGGGCATCAAAACAAATTGGGCAGATTAAAAATGCCAGTGTCTGATCCAAGGTCTGACTCCCCTATATCAAGTAGAGCTGACTTGATCTTTCTTTCCACTGCTGAGGCAGAAATGACAGAACTCTCTGAGAATTAGGATCTTGGCATAAATTATGGAGACCTGGTGGCTAAGCTAAACTTAAAGATCGTCCATTCCTTATAAAAACCATCTGTAGAATGTAACGGTGCTCTTTGGGTATTAGGTGATTGGCACAGATGATAAATATATACAATTTGCTTTATTAAAGCTTTCCTGACGTAATCAAAATATTTGCTGAGCTATGCTGGCCAACTCGCTTCTAAATAATGTATGCCTGGGAATGAAAGACTGTATTTTAAGACTGTTGGCTGATCTAGCAAATTGCAAACTTTTCCAAATAAAATGTAGATTGATGATAGAGTTCATATTTGAATTGTAGGCTAAATCATCATTTAAAAATTATTATGAAGAAGTAAAGATAATGTCAACAGTAATAACAATAACAATAATAATAATAATAATAACCATGATTGTCATTATTGTTATGTGCCCTGTAACTGGCACATAAATCTTATTGCAACAGATACATAATAATAAACCCTACAAAGTAGCTGACATTAAGTAACTTTTCTTATTGGGGAGTAATTAATCATTTATTCTCAAATGAAATACTTAATAAAATGACATATTATGGCCCTCACATGCATCTTTTGGTTGCCTAGAATGAGGTGCTAATGACACCAAATAGTTTATGTAACTAAATAGTTTATGTACCTATCTCACAATTTGACCTTAGTCAAAAGGGTGTTCAAATGAAGCCTTGGAATAACTTAGTAGAAACCCTCATTACCACAAATTGGAAAAAATAGCCCAAGTTCATATTTTAATGATGACAGTAGGCAATGTTAGTTCTCTAAATGTATTTCAGAACTTCAGGAAGGAAAGTGAAAGACTAATATATTCATTTACAATATTTAAATAGCTAGTTAGGTTTATCAGGCATTGTGCTACATGGTAGAGATTAAAGAAGGTGTGTCTTCTGCGCTCCAAGAGCTTGCAATCCAGCAAAATGGAGAACTGAAGATGCTCAGGCATGCGCAGGAGCCAGGTGCGTGTATATATATGGAGGATGCACTTAAAGGTCATGTGATGCCTTGAGTACTGAGGTCCATGAACATTGCCAAGAAAGCTAAAGCTGGAATTAACATTGACAAGGTTATCAGTAGACCAAGAGGCATACTCAGGGCTCCCATGGACAGGGAAGAAACACTGGAGGAAATTCTTGATGTCTTGAATACATGTAGATATAGATTTGATGAAAGATAATGGTAAGACAGGAGACAAGAGCTGTAGGCACTCAGGCTGAATCTGGGGCTGGACATCAGTCCTGCAGTGGAGCAGTGGACAACTCTAATCCAATTTTTAGTTGGCACACACTCAAAAAAGTCAGATATGAGGGGCTCTGGAGCAAAGATGAAGAAGGGAGATGAGTGGAGATGGGTGGTTGTATGCTATATTAGTTGTACACCTGCTTACTTGCCAAGACGTGAATTTATTGTTATATATAATAATTATATATTCTAAATATACCAATATAACACATATTATAATTGTCATTATAATTCAAGGGAGACTGAAGCTGAGGTCACCATGGAGATGACTCCGGAGTGTTGGTGTGTCGGGCAAACTGAACAACGTGAGGGCCAGCAGCACTCTGAATTCACAGGAGACAGCACGGCAGTGTTCAACCCTAGTTGCACAGCAGAGTCACCTGGGGAACTTTAGCTAGATACGAATACCAAGGTCTGACCCCCGGAGATTCTGAGTTAATTATCTCAGGTGGGATCAGGCACTGGCAATTTTTTTTTCTAATTAACGAAAGCTATACTTTAAAGAAGTTTTAGGTTCTCAGCAAAACTGAGCAGAAAGCACAGATTTCTCATATACCCCACCCTGCCCTCCACAGGCACAACCTCCCTGTCTATCAACATCCACACTGCACAGGTACATTTACTACAACCAATGAACCTCCACTGACACCCCATTATCCCTCAAAGTCCTTGGGGTAGATTCCAGCTAACCCTTGGTGTGGTACATTCTATGGGTTTTGACAAACATGTGACAACATGGATCTGTCATTGTAGCATCATACAGTTGGGCAGGGTTTTTTAAAAGTGTCTCTTGGTGGGCCACGGCCCTAGCAGTAAGGAGCCACAAAGACAGACCTGATGTCCAAAAACTGCTGTATGAGACTGTCAACAAAATCATAATAGTTCCATCACTCTCCAAGACCATTAACCTTTGGGCAAAAGCAGGAGATTATGCTAAGTGAAATAAGTCAAGCAGAGAAAGACAATTATCATATGGTTTCACTGATTTATGGAACATAAGAAATAGGAAGATTGGTAGGAGAAGGAAGGGAAGAATGAAGAGGGGGTAAACGGAAGGGGAAATGAACCATGAAAGACTATGGACTCTGGGAAACAAACTGAAGACTTCAGAGGGGAAGGGGGTGGGGGATTGGGATAGGCTGGTGATGGGTATTAAGGAGGGCACATATTGCATGGTGCACTGGGTGTTATATGCAAATAATGAATCATGGAACATTGCATCAAAAACTGGGGATGTACTGTATGGTGACTAATATAACAAAATAAAATTATTTAAAAAAAAAAAGCAGGATATTTCTGAAACTCCACTGACTAACAGAGTGACCACTTGCTGAAGAGTTGTCATTGCTGGTACAAAAGGATGGGGGCAGCTTATAGGCCAGACGAAGGAATGCTGCCAAGAGCCCCTAAGGCTGGAGATGGGATGGAAAGAACTTTCAGAAAACAAACGGACGTATCACAATGGGAAAAGATGTTTGGAACTCAAAACAGATTGATTTAGAAAACTAACTTTGTCAAGATATGGTACACTGAACAAAGCATTTGACTCCTCTGAGCATCAGTTTCTTTGTCTGAGAAAAGGAGATGATGGTACCTAACCCAAAGGATTATTGCAGGGATGAACTAAAGATGGATTCTATTGTAATTAGTATTGGCAGTGCTTGAAAACGAGCATGTAAACAATTTCTTAGCAGTGTCATGGAGACCAGAGAATAATGAGAGTTCAAACGCAGGGAAAGGGCTGCTAGAAGAGTAGTCAGGAAAGTATTTTGGGATTTTATAATTTATATATCTCGGTCTAGAGGAGAGAGGGAAGGAAGGGTATGGCTGACTGGTGTGATGGAAGACATGGCCGAATGTCGCTTGCTTGTGGGGAATGTGGGTCAGAGGGAAGGAGTGTTGTTGTATTTGGGAAGTTTCACAGAGCCGAAGATGAACAAAAGGACTTTACAGCTATCAGGTGAGCCAAACCTCTGAGAAAAGACCACACTGTCAACGTGGAATATATAGGTCCTATCCAGGGGACTTCAGAGGTGATGGCAGTGAGACCATCCTGTAAATCTGCAATTCATGCAAAAACCTTCTTTCTCCTTCATTTTCTCCTCCATTTGTCAGAAACACTGTCTCTCATGGGCATCCTAGCTACGAAGAGACATCTGGTTTTGCATAAGCATAAATGAAATGATTTGTGACAATCTGTTACCAACAAAAAGGGCATTTCTTCGTCATATTCAACAAAGATAACACAAACCACTGCATGCCAAATCCTTACTCTGTAAAAGAAAATGTTATTTGTATATATTTTCTGTTACCAAAAAGCTACTGAGATGAGTTTGCTGAAGAAAAGAAAGAATTTTCTGTGAATGGCAAATTTGGGACCCGAGAATGAAAATATGGACCTATGACATTATTATTTCCTGTATCTTTAAGAATTAGGTGTACCTCAAGACCAGTAGGTGTCACTGCAACCATTAAACACAGTCTTTGTTTCTAGAGAACGTTGTCCCATAAATGGTGTAATTTAATTGGTAGAACATAGTTATGATAGGCATAAAGGATATTTATTCTGAAAAGCAATATATTTTATCATGGTCATGAACTTGTAAAAACATTGGCTTAAGGAAGCTAAAGTGTATACTTTAAATGGGCTTACTTAATACAATATACTGCAAAAGTAATAGAATCTTATGAGGTTTTAAATATATACAGTGGATTTTCCTGGATAAGATAAGGTTTGCTTTTCAGAGTTATTCTATGGAGCCTGATTTATAGAACTGATTTAATGAGAATTCACAGACCCAGATACTACCTTCTAAATCTTTGTGCAATTGGCATTTTTTCTTTATAACGTTCTTGTAAGTTTTGTTAGAGAAGGAAGGGAAATTAAGAATTTTAACTTGAATTACATTAGTTACCCTCTTTTGGGTTTCTTTGGCCTTTTAAACATATAGTATCTGATATTAGGAAGTTATCCACTCAGCTTTTTTAGAGAAGCACACTTTAGTGGTTTCCAAGCATCTTACAGAGAAATATTGGCCATAATGAAACACTGATCTCTTTCTATTTCTACTGTGGTTTTAGAGTTGATTCATTAGTGCAATCCTGCTGGCATTGCTGAGTTGAACTTTTGAACAGAGTATTCTCGATAGAAATCCTTGCACTTTGAAATTAATTTGCCTGCTGAAGGTGTTGGTGGTTCTTATTTATGCATAATTTAAGGGCTAGGTGTGTGAATGTGCCCCTAGCGACAATTTCATTGGCTCCATTTTACAAATTGAAACTGATGGTGGTGGTTGTGGTGCTTTTCAAGTGTGACTTGGGGGCAATCTAATTTACCTAAGCTGTTCAAAGGTGAACTCAATCTTTTCAATCATAAATTAAAAGTCTATTCCAGTTTTCAAATAAAAAACTGCACAAATTACATATCTGCAGGCCATAAAGATTCTCTTGCCCTGGCTTCCCTCTGTTGATTTCATCAGGATAGACAAGACATTCCCAGACACCTTGTGTTTTAACATGTCCCTGTAACATCAAAAGTATTTTTGGAAGATCACATTGCCTTTTTTCCTGTATAGACTAACAGGAACTCTGTGATCCTCTTGTCTTTGCCTATCGAAGAAAAGGCCTCTGTGATCATCTTTTTGACCTGTTAGGTTACTGAACTGCCATAATACTAACAGGATTTCTCTGAAAGATGTAATATTATAGACTAAAAATCCAGACCTTTAGAAAATACTCAGCAATGCTAGCTAGATGTATATTCTTAACACATAACAATGTGTCCGTGTTAACTACAAGATGTAGACACTGCATTCTCTGCAGCCTACATCCTCAATCTACACCAAAGATCTTATAATGGAGACACAACAAATAGACAAAAATGTATTCAGCAACTCATGACACACACATCACTGTATTTGTGGTGTTTGTAGTAAGCAGCACTCCTATGTGAAGTCTGACGCATAGCAGTTGTCAAAGACCAATCTTCCAGATATTCTAAAACTTACATTAAATTGGACTTCAGGGATCAATAAACTTCAATCACATCATTGTGTCACCTAATGCCATTCTTTTTACTTTAATTTATTCTGTTGGGATGCCTTTGGCTTTTATTGAGGGCCAGCATAGGAAATAGGTTTTTTGGAACTTGTGCTAAGAGTGAGGATGTATTGAGAATGCTGATTGTTGTTTCATGGAGTTCCAACTTTCAATCTTTGTATCAGTAATGGCTTGTTTCTTCCAAGCTCTTTATAATTCTTTTTACTTAATTTTATTACATAGTAGATTGTTTCATAACCAGATTCCTCCCTCTCCTCCAACTTCAGCTTGTAAGAAAACATAGAGCCAAAGTTATGGTCCTACAGCAAGTGTAATGGTCTTTACAGTTTACATTTTTTACAGTAACTTCATTCCTAGGCACTCTGATTTTTTAGCCTTTTTTACTTTCTTATACTCTCATATTGCTACATTATATATCCGTGCGGGCTCTGGGGCTTTGGGGACAAAGTGAGAAGGTTATAAATAAAATACAACAAAAATAAATAGACCTATATTAGACTTAAAATTCACGTAGCTAACCACAGCTTAACCTAGGGAGTTTAGAAGAAAAGCACAAGAAGATAGCACCTGTAGTTAAAAGGAAAAACAAACAATACCAAGATCCTTCTACAATATCTACATTTTTTGTATAACATTGTACTAAAAATTGAGTTTGCAGGTCTATAAGAGGGTTAAACTCCTGCAGTAATTATTTTTCCAGGTAGCTTGAAAGACGTAGTGTTAGGACTTCTTCCATTCAAAAGAAGAAAATCGCTTACACTAGAAATGGAGCTCTTGAGATTTGATAGAGTAATCCTTTGCTGGAGGTAAAGATATAGGCATAGATATTTTAAATTACCATATGACCAATGAACAGAAATAATGAGCATAAGCCTGAAATTTGTGGCATCTTTGAATTATAAAAACAAATAAGTTTATTGAGCCAGAAAGGAGTTACCTTTCTAGGCTCAGAGTATGGCTTGCTGGAGGACTGGGAGAACCAACTGAGTAGGGGAAATGAAGGCTGGTCTGGGTGGAGGAGAATGACTAGACATTGGGCTAGGAAAAGGGAAAGTGACTCATTGAGGTCCCTTTCAGCATTATGGTTTTGTCATTTGATTTTGGACTCTGGGTATTTTGGCAAAATTTGTGAAAGCTGAGACAGGAAGTTAGTCTTCATTTATAAAACATTTTAATGGTCTTGGAAGTAGGAAAGAGATTGTCAAAATAGAAGTAAAAGACTTCTTTCATTTCAGTCATAGAATGAGTAATAAAAATGATGGGTAGATAAGTGCTATTAATAATGGAATCCCCATTAAATATTTATTGTTCCATTGACACATTGGACAATTGATTGATAGAAATCTTTATCCCAGGAAAGGATTTACATATTTAAAGATCTTTTTCTCCAAATATTAAAAATCTTATATGATCACTTTTTATTCTTCTTGTCTTTATTTTATAAATTTCCTGAAGTCTTTCAACCCAGCCTATAGAAATTTCTTTAGAATTGAAACAGCAAAACTGCTTTAAAACCTAGCTCTTTAAAAGTATCTAAATAAAACTCTAAGAAAGTAAAAAAAAAAAAAGAAGAAGAAGAAGAGTATTACATATGAATATTTAAGAACGTCTTCTGAAATAATATGTCCTGGCTTCTCTAACTTTGTAGAGGTAGTATGGTGGTCGAAAATAGGCAAAGAGCACATATTTGCTATTTAGACTTACATATCATGGAATGGACATGGGAGAAATATACCATTTTGAATTTAAGTTTTGGCTTGAAATATGTTTCTCCCTTTGGCATAAGGATAGGGTTAGTCATTACAATTTGTCATCTCGGAAGAGAGGAAAGCAATCATTTGATTTGGAAGCCATGCATTTTCCAAATGACCAACCTAAATTTTCTGTTTAGCTGCTCTTATAAATAAGAAAGAGGAGACCACTCTATTTAAGTGCCCGAGACACAATTATTCACTGAATCGTTGGTAAAGTTAAGCATGTATTCATCTCATCTCTTTTTGTCCCACAATCTCATTTCAACTATGGGATAATTATATTTTTAAGTACTCATGTGTCTACAACATGATACATGAAAATTTACTAGGAGTTAGATGTAATGGAATACTGGATCTGGAATTAGACAGATCTGGATTTGAATTTTTTACCCTTCATTTACTAGGCATGTAATTTTGGGAAAATTACTTTATATTTCTGGATCTCAGCAATCTCTTCATAAGGCTATTATGAGAACCAAATGAGAAGATTTATGGGAAATGCCTGGCAATTTTAAATGCTAAACAAATGGTAATTCATTTCCTGTTCCTTTCCCGACTCTAATTGCCACAGTGAACCTTACCATTTTAATTGAGACTCATCATTTAGGTAAGATTACCCTGATTTGAGCAGAACTGTCAGGAGTCTACCTTGGACAGCTATGTGGTCATGACCTTACTGTGAGTAAATCATGTGCATTCAACACTCTATGTTGAGAGAGACACACATACACTTGGAGTCTAGAAATTTGCCAAAATGATTTTAATTTACTCCAAAATCTAAAGTTTTTAAGTTCAAAATGTACAATTTAGAACTTGACCATTAGGCTTTTTATTACAGTATATCTTTTTTTTTTGAAGATTTTATTTATTTATTTGAGAGAGAGAGACAACCAGCGAGAGAGGGAACATAGGCAAGGGGAGTGCGAGAGGAAGAAGCAGGCTCCCAGTGGAGGAGCCTGATGTGGGGCTCGATCCCAGGACTCTGGGATCACTCCCTGAGCCGAAGGCAGATGCTTAAAGACTGAGCCACCCAGGTGCCCCTACAGTATATCATTTTTACCTGAAACTAGTTACTCTCTCGAGACTGTAAATTCAGAGAAAGAGAAAAGAAAATGCTTCAAGAAGAAGTCTGCATTCTTAGACTTAGAGCTTTATCCTCAATAAATACCTGAAGACTGATTGTATGAAAAACGCCATTTAGGCTCTTAATATTCAAATAATAACACTGAAGCTGATAGTATTTTTAGCAAAGTAGACTTGAATTCCCTAGCTTATCTGATTAAATTTTGGAATTTTATGGAGTACCCGTATATATAACTCCTATATACTGGGCATTACGGGTTCCTAAGAGTATTCACATGAACAGGATTAGGTACCATTTGATTTGGGTGGCACAGAGAAAAGGAAACATTCCTTAGCTTTTGTTGTCTTCATGGTCTTAAGAAATCACAAAAATCATTTGAGAAGGGGTGAGGCACAGTGAATCCATAGCAATATATTGTACCTTAAAAGTATGAAGAAGCTGTAAAGATCATGCCAAGGGAAAGTGATGATATTTCTAGTCCCATTAATCTTAAAGCTCTCCTATTAATTTCAGGTCCAAGGGACTTAGCTAATACATTTTCCATCGATAGGCACTCTAAATCGTTTTCATATGTATACTATGGGAAGGATCATTTGTCCTTGGAAAGTAGACAAGCTTTAGTGCTAAATGAAAAAGGTCTTTATTTCTTCCCTTTTGAGGCAAACTGACGACTAGGTCAGTCTTTTTGGTTTTTACCACAACCCCAAAACCTAGCTGATCAATTACTAAAAATTAAGAACTTTGTTACTGTATCTACTTAATGACAAACATGACTCAAATTGACAAAATTCAATAAAAATTGCTTTATCTCTTGGGGCCCTAATCACACTGCCCCCCCCCTCAATTTTATCTTTCCACTACTAGACAGTGCTATCTCCACTCTGCTGTCAGCTCTAAAATGTAGCAACTAGATGATCTCTAGGTCTCAGATTCCCAGTGAGTTTGTTCACCTACACCTCATTTTCCAAACATTTCAAAAAAGCTGGTTGAATCAATGTAAAATGAATACGCAGATGTTTGGCACCATATGGTCAAACATCTGGATATTTGACTCAATTTTTCAGTTTTTAAAGGTGTTTAATCTTCTGAAGACACTTGCCTGCAGCTGAACTTTCAGTGCAATTCCAGAAAGGTGGAATGGTAGTGTGAACTGCTCTAGAAGGAAACCAGTTGACCTGAGCCACACAGAATTAACAAGTCAGACAATATGTCAGCCCCTCTTTATTATCTTTTAATAGCACCCATTGACAACTTGTACTGCAGACTAAGAATCACTGTAAGGTGTTGTACTTCGGTACATCTGCTCCCTCCACACCTTACTCATCGAAATGGGAGTCTGGCTTTTGTTAGCAAAATGAGAGAAAACTGTGCAGAAATAAGAAGGTAGCCCACCTCACACTTCACAGTAGTTGTAAGGCTCAAATACCTTCAAGGCTTTTTCCTTTATGTTGAAGTTCTCTTTCTGGTACACACAAACAGGCCTGCATACCAAAAACATATAGTCATCGACTACATTCACTAGATGAGAATTGGGCCTACAGCCATACCACCAACAGACTACAAACTTGCCAAGGCTCACAGAGAAGAGTCAGGCCAGCTTCTCTCTGAATAAGTTAACTCTGAAATAGCAGGTCAGGAAAGTAACAGCATGTCAGCATGAATTGATTCCAGAGAGCTGAAGTCTTGAAGATAGGATCATATTCTGAAGTCCCAGTCTGGGACTTCAATGGCCTTGGTCTTGGCTAAACTATTTTTTTTTTTTTTTTTTTTTTTTTTTGCAGACTAAGTCTAATTCACGTAACTTCTTTTAGCAGGAACATCTGTAATCTGGGTTTTGTTATTCTACATGCAGATTGCTTTTAAGAGTAATCTTGAAATGTAGTAATTTTTTCTTAAATTTTAGAAATTGACCATTGTGTTTGTTTCACCAGTCTACCAAAACTTCATCTTCTCTTCCTTCCATATTTTGCCCCCCACCCTATACTACACCTCTTGCCCCCAAAGCTCTCCTGACACCCTTTCCAGGAAAATCTTGACATCAATACATCTTCCAGCTATAAAGCTCCACTTGAAACTATCTTTCTTACCTGTATGTGGTTGGAACTCATTTCTCCAGTTATTTGGCACAGGACCCCCTAATTACAGTTATCCTGGAACTGTGACCAGGATACTTAGGAAGAAAAGATTCTGGACTGCTTCCTTATAAAAATGACATTAAACATTACATTCAGATGTTATTAGTCAATACTGCTTCCCCAGAGATGGTCATAACCATGATGGTGAGTGTTGAGCTACATCAAACCTAAGTGAAAGAACCACTCAGCTCTATTAACACGTCAGCCATCCCATTCTTGCCATATTCCATTGCCATTATCCCATGTCCAAAACTCTTCCCCTGAAGGAGGCAATAATCTTTAGATTGCCTGTCTACCTGTGCTATCTCCCTTCTGGTTCTCTCTGCATCTTGCTGCCAGATAACCCATTAGAAGGTGCAAATGCAGTTATTGTCACTAACTTTCAGTGACTCTCAATTGCTTTCTGATGCTGGTCCAGCCCCTAACCTGATATTCAGTCCCTCTTCCAATTTCTCCCAAAGTCTCTTCTACTGCTGTAGTGTGGTTGAACTGAATAAATTAATGTTTCCTAAATACATTCTGTGCTTTCTTACTCTTAGTTCACACTCTTTCCTCTGCCTGCAACACCCTCTCTGAAATATTTATCTGAAATTTGAACCCAGGTCTTCAAATTCCTACCAGTACCCTTTCAACAATTATATTGTCTTTATGTGAAGACAGTTTGTGTCTCGTGCACATAAATTAATGTATTGCTAGGGATCCTGCTGTTGTGGACAGAATAATGCCTCCCCCATGCCTCCCATGGTGCCACATTGTCCACGTCCTAATTCTCGGAATCTGTGACTATGTTACCTTACATGGCAAAAGAGACTTTGAGGATGTGATTAAGCCCCATGAGATGGAAAGATTACACTGGATTATCTGGATGGGTCTAATTTAATTACATGTGTTCTTAAAAGTGAAAAATCTCTCCCAGCTGTAGAGGGATGACGGGAGAAGAAGGGTCAGAGAAATGAGACATTGCTGGCTTTGAAGACAGAGAAAGGCTGCCACGAGGAATGTGATTTCTAAAAAAGCTGGAATAGCAAGGAAATGGATTCTTAACAGAGCCTCTAGAAAGAAACAAGGAAAGACTTGCCTAACCTTGATTCTAGCCCAGTGAGATCTCTGTCAGACTTCTGATCTCCACAACTATAAGAAAATAAATTTGCGTTGCCACTCAGTTTTTGGAAAATCGCTGCAGCATCAATAGAAAATGAATATATCTGGGTTCAAATTCCAGAGTTTGCTAAAATGACTATAAATTCAGGAAATTGGAACATAAGATTTCCTAAGCTCCCTTCCAGTGGCAAAAGTTGGGTCTTAGACTAAGCTCTCTTGATCCTTCAGAGACCAAGATACTACCTAATTAATATAATAAACAAATATATACTAATGTGCTAATCAATTTTATCCCATAAACTCAGAGCATTTTCAAGTAACGAGGAAAATAAAACTCTTGAAAGACATGAAACTCCACCATTGTACTAAAGCCAATTAAATTGATATGGAGACATACTTAATGTCAATGACTAGGTACCAATTACATCTGAGTTGCCAAATGAAGATTTGTTGGTTAAACCCCCATTTAACATATTAAGGAAATAAAGCTAAGAGATATTAAGCCACTTAGCAACAGTCACTGAGTTAAGTGACTTATTCACATATTCATTTATGCAATAGCTATTAAGAACCTATTATCAGTCAGCCTATTCATGGAAAATCCAGAACTCTAAGCTGTGTCTGGTACTGAAGAAAAGTAGACGTATATGGAAACACAAAATTATCATCCTTGGATAGCATGAAGTTTTGAGGAAGTCAGGCAGACCTGCAGTAAAGGGAGGTGTTGGGGAACAGAACATTTTTATAAAAGGGAAGCCATGGAAAGAAAATGAAGGAACCACTGAAGATAGCTCTACACACTTAATGGTTTTTATTTAGAGTTGGCTTTCAGAGATTTAAATAATACCATTGGAAATATTTATTCAACAAAAGCTGTGAAATATTAAATGGCAGGCGTGTGTGATAAATTCAGTATAGATTATTTCCCTTATAGTCTGTGCTTTCTGAAGCTCACAGTTGTACTGCCTGTCAGGAAACACAGACATTTAAGAAATAATTGTAAATTGGACGAGTGCTAAAAGAACAAGTATGCAAATAGAGCCCTAATTAAAAATATCACAGATTTTTGGAAGAAGTGCTATTTATGCTGAGACCCAAAGGATGAGGCAAAGAAGGTAAGGTTCTCTTTAGAGAACATTCTTCTTGGAGAACATTTCTCTTAAGATATTTTTTTCCTCTCTGAGGGCTTGTTTTCTCAATGAATTAACGTGCCAATGTCATCACTTAAGAGGTTTTAAATGGACATCACAGAATAGCCCTTATTCTCTTAAGAAGTTTAGAGGTCTGAAATCCCAGGCTGATGACTTTAAAGTTTAACAAAGTTGTCAAGAATCTAGAATTTTTAACCTCCTCCTCAGCCCTCCTCAGGAGTTTGTCCTTTCTTCTCAGGTCTATACACTCCCAAGATAGCTGCCCGACCTCCAGGATTCATGTTCTAACTCAAAGGCAGGACGGAGACTAGGAGTAGAGTTTGTTTAACATGGATCTCCCTTTTTATTAGGAAACAAAATAATTCCCAGAAGCAAGTCATTCTCTACCTGCCCCTAAGAATATTGCCCCTTCTATAGAAGGCTATGGCCAGGTCTATTATAGGCCACACGATGCAGTTAAAATAGAACCTGGAGGGGCACCTTGGTGGCTCAGTCTTTAAGCATCTGCCTTTGGCTCGGGTCATTATCCCAGGGTCCAGGGATCGAGCCTGTGTCGGGCTTCCTGCCTGCTTCTCCCTCTCCCACTCCCCCTGCTTGTGTTCCCTCTCTTGCTGTCTCTCTGTCAAATAAATAAATAAATAAATAAATAAATAAATAAATAAATAAAATCTTAAAAAAAAATAGAACCTGGAGGTATGAAACGATGATGTTGCAGGGAATTGCCTTATAAAGTAGCAGGTAGACCCTCTATAACGAAAGTAGTCTCTCTCCCGGTCCAATCACATAAAGGGCTTGAGACTGAAGTTTCTTGGCCTCTGAGAACTGGTGGTTGTCATTCTGTGTGGGTCGCACTGGGCACCCCTCCTCAGACAGGCTTTAAGAAACTGCATGCACCCTTTTTTGTATACTTATCTGGTGCATGTGATTTGTACCACTTGTTTGCTAGTTCAGTTGTAAACCAGAGTGATAGATAGAAACCTTGAACCGAGTCTTATCCTTCTTCTCATATTTTTGTTTAACATGGACCAATCCTTTGTTGTCTGACCTAGCTTATTACCCAGAAAAGCATTTGGTTTCCCCTAGCTGCAAAGAAGATGGGGAAAAGAAGTATCTGGCATTTTCAGACTCTACTGCGTGTTCATACAGAATGAAAGGGGAGAAGCTGAATACTACTTAAGCAACCAATAGCATCTGGGACCCCATATGTATTTTTATAAACCAATTAAGAAACATCATTTCTTCAAAAGGAAAAACCATCATAATGATATGACGGGGGAAAAAAAAACCCTTAACGTTACTCAAGAAAGTGATTTGAGAGTTCCTTTGTAAACTCTCTATACTATTTTATGTTTCTCAGGTAAATTCTAGAGAACCCAAATTCTTTCTGCTGTTGGCCAAGGCTGCCACAGATAACCCAGGCTTGGAGAAATTTTTATTTTTTTTTTATATCAAAGACCATGATTCTCAGTTTAAGACAAGTGTCGTTGGGACACCTGGGTGGCTCAGTCGCTAAGCATCTGGCTTTGGCTCAGGGCGTGATCCTGGCGTTCTGGGATCTAGTCCTGCATCAGGCTCCTCCGCTGGGAGCCTGCTTCTTCCTCTCCCACTCCCCTGCTTGTGTTCCCTCTCTCGCTGGCTGTCACTCCCTCTGTCAAATAAATAAATAAAATCTTAAAAAAAAAAAAGACAAGTGACGTGAAGCTAAATTTCAAATATCAACTGAAGAATTAGATAGCTGTGGTAGACACTAAGCCAAATCGTTTGCATTCTGTGTGATAAGTGTTAAAATTGCCCACAGAGCATCTTGTATGGTTCTAAGATTATTGCATGCTCAATATTAATGAAGCTAAAGGCATGGCTGCATTCCCAATTATGGATCAATTCCAGTGTCCCAGAGTGAGAAATGTGAATAGTCTTGTATGTAGTCTTATCTGACTTACACTAGAATTATCAGTAAACATATTTTAGCTTCTTTTTCTAGATTGTTCCTTAAGGACAGGAATGCTGTCATTTAGAGGAATGCTGTGTCTCTCACAAGGCCCGGATTCAAGTCCTTGCTCCAGTATTCAGGACCAGTGTGACCTTGGGCAAGTTACTTGATTTCAATTTTCTCATTGGTCCCAGAAGGCTTATACTAATAACGGCCTTGTGGGTTGTACATGCGTGTGTGTGTATGTGTGTGTGTGTGTGTATTGTCTGCATTTGCAAATAAAACGTGGAAATTTCTGTAAAGAATTTAGAGGAGTGTCACTTAGACAGTGTCCAATAAATGTTAGGTATTAAGAACCAAATTTATTTCTTAATTGGATATTAAGGCCTGCTTTTTCCACTAGCTAGCTGTGTGTTTTTGGCTAAGACTCTAGACTTTCTGGGCCTCGTTTACCACATCCGCTAAGGGAGGGAGGTGTGTTAGAACCTTCAGGCTCACTTGCAGCTTTATAGGTCAGTGATTTCGGGCATTGTTTATCACTTATCCTTGAACATCCTGCAGAGGGAAGAAAAAATAATTTTAACACCCACCAAAGAAGACACCTCGTATAGTTATGAGATGTTGAAACTTCATAATGTAGTTTCATAGTAAAACTTTTCCACTAGTCATTACTAACTAATCTGTTACCACAGGACAAATTGTTGATAGTAGTGGGCAGAATGTCAACAAGTGGAAGGACCCTTTTAAGAAAGAGAACCTTTTCTCCCTCATGTCACGTGGAGAAAAGGATCCTTCCATGGTGTTTTGTAAATGAGCTCTTGGCTATTGCTGGGCAGTGAGTTCCCAAGTTTAAGTTTTACCATTTATTGGCATCCAACAGAGAAACAGAGTACTTTTATTTGGAAATACATTTGGAAAGGATTCCAGAGAGCCCAGGCAGCATTAATTGTACTCTAGTATGGGAGATTTTCACCTTTTCTGTGCTCTGTAACTAGCTGGCACTCTTCCAACTGTAATTTAGACTTACCATGAACTGTAGGGCTTTTTTAAATGTGTGCAGTGATTTCTAAAAACCAATAACTTCTTTTACTCATTCTAAATTTTAATTTTGCATCTGCCTTCATTTTCAAGCAGTCTCTAGCCCCTGAATGTTTATTCTCAAAAAAAAAAAAAAATGGTATCAGTGAATTCTAGTGACATTTACAAACTTTGGATATTTGGTGAATTTGGGTTCACTCATGAAACTTTACTAATCCTTTTCTAAGCTCTCATCAGCAAAGTCTACTACCCCAAGACTGCTTTATTTAAATTACAATAGGAAATGCCTCTGAACCTTCAAGCATCCCAATTTATGCTCTTTTAATCAAACAAAGCAGGCCACGGTGGGTGACTCTCTTAGTGAACTCATTAAGGGAACCAGGTTTCATTTAGGCCGGACTTTTTATTTTCCAGAAGATTAAAAAGGTAGCAAAATTTTACATGCAACCTCATCTTATAGCTGTCTACATGTTAGAACCAAATAACCCATGTGGTAATCAACCAGATATTAGCATGAACGGTATTTGCACGAACAAGTGAATAGCCAGAGGCACTTTGGGGTCTCTGGATTCAATTCATTAAGATGGACAATTATTTTGTTTTTGTTGTAGGAAGCTTATTCTCTGGGAACAAAGAGAAATAAGATTGATATTGACCTGGAGAATCAGATCAGTATTCAAATTCTTATTTTGTTTACATGTACCAGTGACAATGATGATCAATGTCAGGTTACATATTTTTCCTAAAATCTAAGTAAAGACTCTACTTTGGAAGAATGGAAGACAAAATGTAGAAGGTTATTAAGCACAACAAAGCTAAAAGAAAGGCATTGTTTTGGTGGGTATGGGGACATTAGACATGTGCCCAAATGTAGACCGAGCAAAAGATTGAGTCAAGAACAGGCATTTTTAATATTCTTTCTGTGTTGGTCAAGATTGGCTCAGGAACTGGGAAGTGAGAGACTTCAGAGCTTACAGTATCTGGATCAGAGTTCTCTTGCTCATTGATATAGTGGGTAATGAGGGTGGGAGAGCCAAAAGGAATGTCTCTTCCCTTGTCACCAGTCTTCAAGAGGCTGTTATGCTTTATTCCTATACCACACTCCTTCGTGAATTCTCCATTGCTTTTTTCTTAAATTTTGTCATATATCTTTTCACGGTTAAATTTCGATTTATTCGAAATTTACACTTGGTGTAAGGTGCCCTATATGTGTCCAACTTATGTTTTTCAGGTGGCTGACAAACTAATTGCCCTTAATATCATTTTTTAAATAATATATATTTTCTCAATTGGATTAAGATGCCCCCCCTCCACTTTTATATTCTAAATTCCTTTTTGTATTTGAATTTATTTCTGGATTCTCTATTGCATGTCATTGCCCTATCTGTTGAGTCATGCACCAGTACCATATTGTTTTAATCACTGAAAATTTAAATTAACAAACAAACCAACCCGGTATTGATAGTAACTGGCCCATTTCTTCACCCCACACTCTTAAAAGACAAGTTCTTTATGATTTGTCATCTATTCCCCAAGGGCCAACCAGATGTTATAATAGCCTGGTGACTGGATCCTCATCATCTCTTCACCCACGTAAGCATTTACCTAGAACATATTTACTGTAAAAATTGAGAATTTCCAGTGTGCTTTACTAAGTGACAGATATAACAAGAAGCAGATCTACTGTAGGGAAAAAACAAAACAAAACTGTTCTAGCATATGAGAGAAGTATTTCCAGAAATACAAGCTCTGGATTATAGAAAGTTCCCTCTGTCAGAAGTGCCACATCATTCCTTAGTATTAACACCACGAAGAGAAACAGCTTTCATGCTTTGGAATGTATTATTAATTAAGTTTAAATATGAAATATTTGAAGCTATTTCTTAGAGCAAGCTATCCTGCCACTCCAGAATATAAAATAGTTTCCATCCATTCATCTTTCCTATGTAATTCTTCTCATGGTAGGATAAGTTTATCTGCCAACCAGTGCATGTAAAGTGGTTTTTGCATTGCTTCCAATTTTTAACACAATAGCTACATTTTTAAAAGGGTGTTTTTAATTTTAAAAAATCCTTAATCGAAAATTTAAAAACAGGGAAGCTTACTATTTAAAAAAGACTTTGATAAATCTCTTTGTTATATGAACTACCGCTATTTTATATTGGATAAATCTAGATCTTTATTTTACTAAAGTAAGGTACCGTTATACAGCTATAACCTGTAGCAAATGCAATTTCCTATCTCTTGCGGACTTTTTTTTGGCACCTCGGAAAGAAAAGCAGCAAACGGATCAAGCAATAATGCAGGAGAGATCAAAACAATTCCTTCTGTCAACAGTAGCATTTCACTCAAATCTCTGAACACTGAAGTCTCTCCTTAGCTAAAGAGAAGTGTGGGAGAGAGGTTCATTGTGGAAACCACATCACAGAAAGTGGTATCAGCTTCTGAATTTTACATCGTAAGTAGATTCTGCTTACGGATAACCAACCTTGGTGTAGGAGGAGGGAAGGAAGGGAAGAGGAACTAGGATTTATTGAGCACTAACTACGGTATTTCACATGCACGATAGCAAGACCTCCACAGTGGCTCCTTATGGTGTCGTGGTAATGAGTGTGGGCTCTTGAGCTAAGCTGCCTTGGACCTATACCCTGTCCTGGCCACGTACCAGCCATGTAGTTTTGATGCAGGTTATTTAAGTTTCTTCTGTTAACACTTTCGTCATCATGAAGAGTAAAATCAGATTATTTTAAGTATAAAATAAGTGAATTTACATAATGCATTTACAACAGTGCCTGACATATAATACCAATGAAATATTATCACTTCCATTTACTGATGAGGAAACAGAGGACATACACCTTCATTCATTTGCTTATTAAGTGGTGAAGCTCGGTTTCTAGGGTGGTCTGACACCCTGCTTAAGGATTGTTGTGCACCCTTGCTTCTCAGAGTGTGGTCCTGCACCAGTGGGATCAGCCGCACCTGGGAGCTGGTGAGACAGGGAGAATCTTGGGCTCCAGACTCACGGGCATAGAATCCACAGTTGAACAGGATCACCAGGCCATTCTTGTGCACGTTAAATTTCAGAAGGGCTGAAGACCACACCACTGCCCGGTCAGACCTCCGCTAAGTGGAAGGACAGCAGAGATTTATTTGCATGCAAGCTACTGCTTTTAGAGACCTTAAGTATCCCAGAGCAGGGCTGGTCTCCAACATGTTAGTCTCTGCCTTTCTTCTTTGTCAGCTGTAGAGCCTAGAGGCTAACTCTCAGGGCTGGCTCTTAGTCTTCTCTAGTATGAACCAATCCCTATGATTCTTTATACCTCTCTCCCTTTCTCTCTCATTCTCTCTCTTTCCATCACTCTCCCTCCCTCCTTCTCTCCCATTCTCCCTATTTTTTATTCCTAAATTTACATCTTGAAGGATTTACCTGGGGCTGCCCAAGGGTTGTTGTGCCCTGTGGTTCTGAACAAAATCCCACTGAGGCATGCCTTGATAAAGGCAGTAGTTTATGGAAAGAGGGCAGATTGTGAAATTGGACGACACTGGGTCCAAATGTTAATTCTTTCACTTCCATTTTTGTTTGCACAATTTCTTTAATCTCCCTGAAACTTTGCTTCCTTGTCTTTGACAATGGTGATATTAATAGCTATATCTCAAAGTTGAGAAGATAAAATAAAATCAAGGTATGACAAAGCATCTCGAGCGTAATAGGTGCTCAGAAAACTTCAAACAAACAAATAACTAAACCCTGACCTATGACAGGAGGTTGCCTGTCAAAATTAAAGAGACCCATAACATTTAAAAGAGGGGGAGACACTGCCCCTCATGGAATGCATGAATTCCAACTGTGTTTAAAGGAATATCATCTATATTTAAAGACTAAGACAATTGCTTTTATGTGGAACAAGCCCCAGGAGGGCTCTGTTTCTTAGAGAAAATCATCAGTTTCATTTTAGTCTGTACAGATGTTTTTTAGGAGGATTACCGTTAGTGAATTGCAAGAAATCTTGTCCCTTTCATCATGCGATTAAAAAAAAATGGTCACTCCAATCTTATGAGGAATTTTTATCAGGGCTAACATTCTTTATATAGGAATATAGGACTAATTTTACTAATAACAAATTGAAGGCAATGAGCCGAAATTTGCTTCCTGGTCCTATTCAGAGCGTACACTCTTTCCATAAAGGAGGGTGCGCCCGCGTAGCATAGAGGCCGGGAGCGGGGCGGGTGAGCTCCCTCGGTTCCGGTTCTCAGGACCACAGTGAGCAGCTCACAATGGAAAGCCTTTCAAATTGTCGCAGCTGCTCCCTGCGGAGCACCCACTGAGCTGAAGGACAGACACTCCACGTACATGCGAAATCTTCAGGCTCCACAGCCTAATTAATGTCCTGAAAGCTATCCAAAATGGTAGAATCACGCATCTAAAGTACGTATACATTCTGGAATAGGATACAGTTTAAAAATGAATTGAAAAAAAAAAAAAGTAAATTGCGCACAACTTTATTCTCTCCTTCTTCTGTGTTCACATACTCCTTAAAGATTAAACTTAAAAACAACCTAAACCTTTTCGCCTCACAGTTTGGCTTCTGTTATTTCGGTTTTGGGTAGCTTGGCACACTTGAAATTGGGTTCCTTTGTGATTTGTGGTTATGTGCAAATCACGTAGGCACACCATTCCTGCACAGTTTCTTCTGATTATTTTTTCTCCTTTTAAAAGAGAGAACAATGCTCAATGAGACTAAAAAATAAAAAGCAAAAAATCCAGCACAGTTTGGGGGCAACCTTTTGATTTTTCACTAAAAATAGTTTTAAAAAGATTTGGCCAACAACATCAATATGAGATTAGATTACACTTTTTTGGTCTTTCTCCTTAGTTGAAGTATCCAGATATGAAAATGCCTGGACATGAACATAACCTCTTGAATGTCTATAATATTTAGAATAATTTTTTTCTAGTACACCCTGGGGAGATAAGGCCCTTAGAATTTCCTTCTCTTGGGAAACCACATTTATTATGGGAGTTGAGAAGGGTCTAGTCAAGGACGATGGAGCTGATTGTTTCCTGTCTCACTCTGTAGATAGGCCTAATCCATCCCCAAACATGCTAGCTTTGAGATACTTGCATTGTATTTCTAAAATGCATTCAGATAAACTGTTTGCTTCCTCTATCACTATTCCTTCACTTTCCTGTTTCCATGACAGATTTTTTTTTTCCTTTTTACCGTTTTAAGTCTAGTCCTTCAACATCGGGACTAACTATCTTGATTTAACCCCAGGACCCTTTGGAACATGGTTTCTGGTATTTGTCCTTTATCTCCCTGTCCCAGTAGATTACTCTCATAATGTGGCTTAATTAATTAAAACGGAGCTGGTGGGGCATCTGGATGGCTCAGTCCATTAAGCATCCGACTGTTGATTTCGGCTCATGTCACGATCTCAGTATCATGGGATTGAGCCCAGAGTGAGGTTCCCCACTCAGCACAGAGTCTGCTTGAGGTTCTCCCTCCCCGTCTTCCTCTAACCCCTCCCCCACTCTCTCTCTCTTAAATAAAATAATATAAAATTAAATTAAATAAATAAATAAAATTAAAAAAAAAACAGGGCTGGTGAAGAGAGGGGAGGGAGGGATAAGCATGTCATACTGTCTCACAGTACGAGAGCCTATGGGTCATGGATTATTCTGAGACTTCAGCAATCCACCACCCCCAGAACCCCCATTGCAATACCTTTATCAGCAATTTGTTGAAATGAACATTAGAATTCTTTCTTGAACTTCTTTGTGCAAAACTGGCAAGGAACATTCAAATAGCTATCTTGCAAGCTGTGAATATTTCCTTTGCTCTGGAGTTTGCACTGACAGATGGGGAGAAGGTGGTAGTGGAGATCCCTTGAATTTCTGGAGTACAGAATTAGGGATCTATTCCATTGCATAATTCCAAAGCAACCAGAGTGATGTAGGAGCTCCATTATGCCTCTTAAAGTTATCAACTTCCCAGATTTTTCTCTGTAGCGTAATATGTGGTCTTCTTTGAATGCCCCTGAGATGACATGGCTACATATTATCATGGAAACTATCATATTTTATCATTCTAAGTCATCCGTATTTTCACATTTTAACTTCTTTGAAACTGGAATGCATCTTAAAATTGCTGGTGCATCATAGCTTGATTGCCATTATTTTTTTGTTCCTTAAGGGTACACAAAATCAATATTTCATTTTATAGCCAAAGTCATCTTATATTTGAGAGTAACGGTACACCTTTTTAAGTGTACCTTCAAAGAGGTACTACCTTTCAAATCTGGAATTTCAATAGGAATAGCAACCCTAGCCATCTCTGTATTCTATTCTGTATAGCAAGAACATTCGAAAGTGAAATTTAAAATAAAAGAAATTAGTGAAAAGCAAAACTAGAAGGTTAGAAAACACTTAACATTTGAATGTATTGTCATTTACTATGAGCTATTGGACTGAGAACTCTTTTCCTTTTACACCCACTTCAAGTGTCCATTATAAATGAGGTCTCCATTTGCAAATGGTAAGCCATTGTAGTCAAATAACTGCTGATGTATCATTAATCTTCACTTCCAACAAAAAAACACATCCTGAATTGGATCGATGTATTCGATCTGATCAATTACCGCAATAGAGGAAGTGTCTGAAATTCTGAATTAACTGCGTCATGACTGATTTAGCTATACTAGAGTCATGATATTATTAAACCTTAAAGTCATTGTTCCAAAGATAGCTTATACATTAGATTTTCTTCAAATATGCAGGGAGATCTTAGTATAGTTCTCTAGTGACTTGCTAGGTTCTCTAGGTATTTAATCTTTGTTAAGATTTGTGCTTGGCTTTGAATAAAGTTCAGAGAGAAGGATATGAGACTTGAGACTTTATTGAGCAAAACCACCCTAAATCCTTCATGGCTATTGACCAAGCAGTAATGGAAAACGGGAACCAAGAAATAAAAATCTCATCAACACAGTGAAATCTGTTCTTCTCTCTGTATATATAAACCTCATGTGTTGGCTTTGGCAGCAGTCTGAACTTTGTCATTCCAATAAAGTTCCTGAAATTCACTAGATATCACTTCTTTTTACAGGAAAACATCTGCAAGTGTATTTATCTGGCTATAAACAAAAATACAGTTTACTTTTTCAAATGACATATCAGAAATATTTATTTTTATTTGCAATATACATTATTAGCCCATCACAGAAATCTGTGAACACACACACGTTATTAAAACATCTTCTATAAGTTTAAAAATATACTAACTAGAGAAGCATACATAGTTCTCTACTTCAGAACAGTTTCATTGTACTGTTGAAAGAATTTTACTTGGTTGAACAGAGAATGCTTTTAGACTTTCTTTAGGGAAATTTGGTTAAAACTTTCCACTCTCAAACTTGATACAGTCTGCAGTTTAACTCTTTGAATACACATACACACACACACACACTGAACTTTTTATAACTAAGATGAAACTTTTTTCACATTCCTAACATTACTCAAATTTGATGTATCTTATAACTAATGACAGGCATAGTTGAATTGGCAGTTTTTTCTTTCTTTATGGTAAAAAATAATGTGCTAAGATAAAATACAGAATGAATCTGATGGTGCTGATGGTATAATAACCACTATTTATAATTTACACTATCTCAGATCCTGCTTCAAGTACCTTACAGACCATATATAATAGTCACAACCACCCTGAAAAACAGATATTATTAGTTATTTTTTATAGATGAGGAACTAAGCCTGGAGAATTTGAGAATAACTTGCCCATGCCACTGAGTGTAAATGTTGAAGTTAGGATTTGAATGTAGGTCCGCCTGATGCCAAAGCTTGATGTTTTAAGAGGGGCACAAGGAACCAACTTCAAATGTAGCAATTCACATCCATTTTTGTCCAAAGGCCTACATTTGGAAAGTATTGTCAATTCTGCATGGCATTCTCACTCTGGTAATAAAGTGATGCCATTATAAAGTGGTAAAACATCTACTTTTCTGTAAAGCATCAGGCTATTCAGGCAGAATAGCTTGTTTTTCTTCAATTTATATTTTCTGGGGTCAGGCATGGAGATGAGTAAATATTGGGGTCATGTCATGAGGAAGGGGAGTCAGCTGAAATGAAGCTGAGGAGCAAGCCCTGGGTCAAGGTTCAAGATCAGCAGATCTGGGTTCTGTTGCAGGGACCTGCTGTTACTGTCTTGTTGTGAGATATGAAATATGAGTCCTTCCCTATGAGTTGGTTTCTGCACAATAATCTCTCTACTACATCTCATGATTGTGAGGACAAAATGAGATTAAATAAGATAAAGTAGTTTGTAATGCACAGGGGACAAAATATTTGGCATTATTTATTCCTAGTGGACTTGTTTTAGTGATAATCATTGACCAAAGATCCTTTCCTGCAGCCCTTGAGCCTCACAGTGGAAGAGGGGTGTGTGTGTGTGTGTGTGTGTGTGTGTGTGTGAGAGAGAGAGAGAGAGAGAAAGAGAGAGAGAGAAAGCAGGATTATTCTCTAAGAATCACAAATGAAACATTTCTTAGCTTTGAACTATCATTTCATTGGTATCAGTTAAATAGTATTGCTTCTATATATAGGCACAAATTTCAGCCCTCTCTCTGTCTCTCTTGGTCTCCTAGCACGGTGGATACTACTTCTTTTTTGATTCCGTGGCCACAGAGATTGAGTTTGAGTCCTGGCCTCACCACACTGTGCCATCATAAGCCTGTTACATACCGCTCCAGGTCTCAATCTCCATATTTAAAAATGGGAATAGCACCTTCCATTCAAGATATTTTTGAGGATGGAATGACATGAAGCACCCAGAATAGGGCCTAACACAAAGTAAAGATTAGATAAACACTGACTACCTATTATTTTCACAATAGGTTGCAACCCTCCATCACTGTTTTAATTCCATTATATTCCCATAGGAACACAGCGAAACTGGTATAGAAAATGCTCTAGTCACCATGGATGATACAGAAATAACTAAATACTATCTATGTTCTTGAAGAAATTATATGTGGTTTGATTGCTGCCAAATCAATTATTTTGCCCATTTAATTAATCTAATTTGATGTATTATAGAAAGCAAGGAACTAGCATTTTTATTTAAAAAAAATATATAAGCTGTCATTATGTAATCTATGAGAACCAACTTGTTCTGAGTAATTGTTCTGGAATAACCCCAAACATTATTTATTATTCCTTTTTCCAGTTGAGTCTCATGTTCACATCAGCTATTTGTCCTTAGCATGATGGTTGAAAACTCAATTTCATTTTATTCTATACATATTCTTTCTTTCTTTCTTTCTTTCTTTCTTTCTTTCTTTCTTTCTTTCTATTTCTTTCTTTCTTTCTTAGAGAGGAAGGGGAGGGGCAGATGGAGAGAGAGAATCTTAAGAAGGGCTAGCCCCACATGGGACTTGATCTCATGACCTGAGCCAAAATCAAGTGTCAGACACTTAACTGACTGAGTTACCCAGGCACCCCTGAGGGCAGCTATTTTGAGCCCTATGGAATCTTCTCCACTTTATTCACCTGTTATGTCCTTCCAGGTGGTTTTGCCACACTAAATTCCCATATCTGCTGTATTATTGCCCATCTTGGAAGTCTCTCTAAATTTTTCTTAAAAATTTATCCCAGACTTATCCTAAACTGACTTCTAAATTTATCCCAAATTTATCCTAAATTGACTTTTTTTTTTCTATTTTTGCCTGCATTCTGTACCTGTACCATCTTCATCTTTGGGAGATCAAAGACTCTAGAGCCTGACCGGCTGAATTCAAATCCTAACCCGCTCTATGACCTTAGTTGAGTTAGTTCTTTTTGCTTCTGTTTTCTCATCTGTAAAGCAGGATTCTTAATGAGACTACCTACTGGAAAGGATCATTGGGTTAAAATGTCATTAATATGTGTCCAATCATGCTTAGAATCATGCTTGACACATAGTAAATGTTATATAAATGTTTGCCATTATATTACTGCTTATTTATGATAACTCACCCTGGGTTGTTGATGCTGTCAGATGTGTTCATAATTTTACCATTCCAAGAAATTAGATGATGTGAAGGAAGAACCAAGCAGCAGGGGGTGCAAATAAGAGAACACATATCCAGAGAACAATGATAAAGCTACAATAAGATGGGAAAGTTATGGGAGGTTAGACAGAACAATATTTCCTGTAGATGGAAATGAAAAGTCTCAGAAATGTGCAAACAAGTAGCTAGAAAGAGGGACTGGAAAAGAGAACTGGAGAAGTATCAGTGATCAGCATGATGATGGCGATTTTCATAGTGTGATGCACTGGAAGGAAGATTTCAAGGTACTAAGGACTAGAGAGAAATGTAGGGTGAAAAGTAGGCAGTAGTAGGAATTTGGAACAAAAAGAACAGGGAGTGGCAACTTGGTAAGGATATTAGAGATGAGTGCAAGTTTGGAAAAAAAGAGGAAAGAACCCACAGAGGGGACCAGATCAATGGTGGAGAAATGAGAGACAGTTGAAGCCACATTCCTCAGGAATGACTAATAGGGAGGACAGCTTTCCTGTTGCTTCTCAAAAACCAGGTGGGGGCAGCTGATGGGAGAGGAGAAATAGAGACAGTAACATGAGGTCCTGGAGAGACTACTGTTCAGGAAGTTGAGACTTCTCTATTCCTAGCTGGCCCAAGAACATGGGGCACAAGCTTTTTCCAGTCTCTTAGCATTACTGGGCTAGATAAATGTAAAGTCCTAACGTCCTTTTCACCTCTACAACCTAATGAGATTACAAGCTGAGATGAGGGGTGGTAGGGAAAATGTATATATGTCAGATCAGTTTTGATTTTAGGAAAATAGAAGGAAGGTCATCTTCATGAACCACTATGACAGACAGACAGACACAGGGATGAGTCTCACATGCTGAGTGAGAGAAGCCAGTCACAAAAACTTTATACCATATGATTAGGGTTATATGAGGTTCAAAAATAGACAAAATAGATCTTCCAAATGAGAGGTCACAGGAATGGTTATCTTCTGGAGATGGTATTGACTTGGAGGGAACTTTCAGGGATGCTGAAATGTCCTCTCCGTTAATCTGGGTGGGAATTTCACAGGTATGTCTACAGGTAAAAGTAATGGAGGAACAAACACTTAAGATTTGTGCACCTTATGATTGTAAGTTACACCTCAACTGCAAAGAAAAATAAATGAAGGTTCTAACCAAACAAAAAAAGAAGAGAAAAATGTCTGCTCAAAATGAAAATAGGGTGAAAACTGAGGGCCTTGGGCAAAGCAGTTCCTATGGGGATGGTGCCTGGTCAATGAGAGACAGATAAATGGATTGTTTCAAAGCAGGTGCTTGGATAGATTAACTGTTTGACATGCTGAATAGTTGCTATTAGAGAACTATCTATCATTTGTACTAATTTTACAAATATATTCCATATACGCTTATGGCATAAAACATATATACATCAGAATGTATATACATATATACATTCAAACGTATATACATTAGAATAATGTTTTTCAAAATGCTTTGCCAACCTCCAATGAGGATCATGGAGGATGCTCAGGGTCACTGTGTGCAGTGAGGGAGGGGGACCCAGCAGCCTGAGCTCCCTGCCCTTCCTTGTCCTTGTATTGGCCAGTGTGGTCCTAATTTAACCTGTTTTATAAATTGTGGCTTGGCCGTAAGAGTTAATAGGTAAACAGATTTCACTGTAGAAGCGTTTGAGGATATTGTAGGAAGTTATACCTAAAATATACATAGATTATGTGTGATCTAAAACTTCATTTAAAAAAACCACCACAGGGCCAGCAGGAATTTTTATTGAAGCCCTGCTACTAACTCTGCGCATCAACACAATTCGAAGTGTGTTTGCTTTTCTCCTCCAGCTAACTGTCCTGTGCTGCGGTGGGGTGTTGGAAACATGGAAAGGGACGTCCCCGAAGTTAAGGAGTTCAAAAGCCATGCCAACAAGCCCTCTGATCAAGCCATGGTGTTTCTGATCTTCCAACATCAAAGATTTAGGGTGAAAGAAGTGTTGCACTTTTTCTGTTTGGTTTTAAGTCCTGGCTTCTCATTCCCAATAAAGGAAAAGTCTTGCTTTAACTCTCCTCTCTGCCGGGGGCATGGCTGCCTCTTTGTTAAGTTTCTAGAGTAGGGCTGGCTATAAGGAGAGCTGGAGGGACAACGTGATTTTATAGTGTATTATGGACGGTTTGACATATTCTAGTTCCTTATTTATACAACTGCAGGGCCCACGGAGGAGGAAGGAGGTGTCTATGATGATCACTGTTATTATTATCATTCTAACCACACACCCACCAACCAGAGTTTCCTGTTTTCATCACCTTTGACAGCCACCTCTGCCTCCCTACCCTGAAGGTTCATTTTTCTCTCCATCTGCTCAATTGACATTAATGACACTCATCAGGCTTTTGTTTTCACACTCTTCAGATTCATATATTTTTCAGTTTTTGTGCTTACTCAGGACCCATGTCCCTCAGCAGCAAGAGTAGCTGCATGTAACATGCTAGACTTTGTCTTTTGTAGGGCTTCCTAGTCCAGGGACCTAAAGGATTTTTGAAAGCTCTTAATCTTGAATGTTGGCAAAGTCTTTCAGTGTGTGCGTGCACCCGTGTGTGTGTATTGTGTGTGTGTGTGTGTGTGTGTGTTGCGTGTGTGTGTGTGAGAGAGAGAGAGAGAGAGAGGGAGAGAGACAGTTAAATTGTCTTCTAAAATACCTATATACCTTGATTAATGACGTTATCCTCCTTTTATTTATTTATTTTTTAAACATTATATTTATTTGAGAGAGAGCAGGGTGGTGGGGGGTAGAAGGAGAAGCAGGCTCCCCGCTGAGCCCCCAATACGGGGCTCAATCCCAGGACCCTGGGATCATGACCTCAGCCGAAGGCAGACGCTCAACCGACTGAGTTGCCCAGGCGCCCCTAAGTTATCCACCCTTTAGATTTCTTCCTTCTCTATGGACCAAAACTGCCGCAGTTAAAATAAATATATTTAAAGTTGATACCCTAAAATTCGCAAACAGTTTCAATCACAGCATGGCATTTGCTATTGAAACATCCAGTGTGGCCTGTGTATGCTCTTGGTCAATTTTATTATTTTAAGCATCTCCGTATTTTGTATTTAATTTTTTGCTTATAGATCTGATGCTGGCTCACCGAAATCGGGAAAGAAATGTCTACTTTGTACTTTCATACCATGAATTACTTTTCAAAAGGTGAACATGTTTTTAATCTGCGATAGTATAATTTATGTTCCACAGAGCAAGGAGTTTTAAAGGATCAGATTAGTGGAGCATTGAGCAGTTGGAACAGCACACCGCATTCCTGAACTTCCCACACAAATGTTTCCATGCACTTCAGTCCGTTCCAAAACCTCAGATTTCCTATAACCTCACGAGGAGCCTCCTGCCGCTATTCTTTCCTGATAAGCTCCAGATATATTTATTTTACTGTCTCACCTTCTCCATAAAATGGAATTAGAAGGAAATAAGGGGCTCTTGGCTTTTACAATTTATTATCCTTCAGAGGATTAATGTTTGTACTTTTTAGCCACAGAAACCTTTGCTCAAACAAAACATTACACTAAAGCCAAGTGTGGAAAACAGATAAATGTTTAGTTGTCCAGGTGAATTAGGGTGGGGGCCTGAAGCTCTGGAAATGGGGCCCCTTCCCACCTGCCAGGGGCCCCAGAAGAGCTCTTTAGAGCTGGCTCGGATCTGTTGCATTGGAGCAGTGGTGCTCTTTCTGGTTACCCTTTAGAATTACTGGAAGAACTTTTTTAAAAAAACCCTGCTCGGAACCCACCCTGGATAGAGTGCTCTAACTGATAGAGGTTAGGGCCCAGACAGTTGTTTTATTCCCAGCTCCAGATGTTCTCCTGCGCAGCGTGGTCAAAAGCGAGCGTCAGAATCCCCCGGGAGCTTGTTAAGACACAGCTGGCTGGACCCCACCCGAGTTCCTGATTCTGTAGGTCTGGAGTGGGCCCCAGGCATTTACATTTCTAATAAGACCCCAGGTGATGCCAATGCTGTCGATCCAGGGAACTGATGTCGGAACCACTACTTGGGAGAAATGGTGAAATTGGCCAATATCAGATCACTTCTGCTAAGAGCTGAGAAAAAAATTAGCTTCCACTGGGTTTGCTTTTCTCTATCCTTTTTTGAGTTAAAAATATATATATAATTCCTATGCCCGGAAATGCCTACGATGGCAGCTATCAGTTATTTTGGGCAGGCATATGGGATCTAAGGCTGTGATTCTCTGTTAGTTAAGCCTCTGCCTACAACCTCCCATAGTGTCTTACTGGGAATGCAATTATATTGGAACCCATTTTCTGAACTATAAGAATATTGAGGCATTATATAGAAAAGAAGATTTAGTTTAAAGTGAAGAAATGAAAAACATGTCAAGGGCTACAAAGAGTATATCCTATAAGTCCATGGGTCATGCTGGGGAACCAGAGCAGAGGAAAGCCTGCATCTGCCTTCGAGTAAATTAACCAAAGCATCTCTAAGCTACCTAGTTGCCTTTATTTCCTTCCGTGTACTTCTCTTACTTACCACAGACAAGATCTAGGGAGAGGGGAGGCAAAATATTTACTTCATGACAATCATTTTGGGGCAACCAGATTTAGAAAAACGAGTTAATAAATACGAAAGGTTAAATAAAGTTTGGAGATTTAAATAGACTTCCTGTCAGAATACCTGCTGGGAGGCATGACAGTCTCAGTCACTTACAATCACAAAGCAGGGGAGCTCAAGCTAGGTGTATATAAGGCGTCTCCTTGAATTGGGACGACTGCTAATCATAGAGCCTAGGTAGTGAATTCTGGGTACTGATTAAGCATAGGTATAACAGCATGGTGGTCACCCCATGCACTCCTGCAGAGGCAAGAGCTTAGAGAGGGGCTGGTTGGCAGGGGAGTGCTTAATGTTGACTGTTGCAGGTTGATCTGTCTTCCCAAAATTGAAATGTTGAAGTCCTAACTCCCAGTATTTTATTTGGAATGCAACTTTATTTGGAAATAGGGCTGTTGCAGGTATAATCGGTTAAGATGAGATCATTAGGGTAGGCTCTAATCCAATATGACTAGTGTTCTTCTAAAAGGGGAAATTTGATGGGGCGCCTGGGTGGCACAGCGGTTGAGCGTCTGCCTTCAGCTCAGGGCGTGATCCCGGCGTTATGGGATCAAGCCCCACGTCAGGCTCCTCCGCTATGAGCCTGCTTCTTCCTCTCCCACTCCCCCTGCTTGTGTTCCCTCTCTCGCTGGCTGTCTCTCTCTGTCAAATAAATAAATAAATAAATAAATAAATAAAATCTTTAAAAAAAAATAAAATAAAAGGGGAAATTTGAACATTGAAACACATACACACAGGAAGAATGTCATGTGGACAATGAAGATGAAAATCATTGAGATGATGCAGCCACAAGCCAAGGGACCAACCCTGCTGAGACTTTGATCTCAGACATCTCCAGAATGGAGACAGAAAAGTTCTTGCTGTTTAAGTCACCCAGTCGGCAATACTTTGTTATGGCCGCCCTAGAAAACCGATACACTGCTCCAGAACTCCATGTCAGATGACTGTGCTGCGGAAGAAGCCTCAGGTGACTCCACCCAGAGAACTCAAGCCAGCATCTCATAGGGAGCCAACATGGCGTGTGGTACAAGATGCCAGTCATGACCACGCAGAGACGCAACAACCAACAGGGATAGGTCCATAGAAGCAGCTGGTAAAGAAATGAAACAGTAATAATCATGTGCCTCTGTCCTTCTCCCTGCTTGGCTCAATGCAAGTTGCTGTGTCTTGAAAGGCATGCGGGCAAGAGTTGGGGCCATACCACCTGCCCTCAGTCTCCCAAGTCAGATCCCCAGCTCAAGGCAGTTGGGGGAGAGGACAGTTGGGCAAGTAAGGCAGAAGACGAGAAGAGACGATCAGGAATCGAGATGGATATATCAAATAGCATTCACTCAAGACATTGCTAAGTGATGGGAAAAGGGAGACCAAGAAGAACAGTGAAAAGTTGTGACCAGAGAAAAATGAAAGTCTCTCCTGCTTGTATTTTACTGAGACTTAACACTTATTGGAACTTGTCAAAAACTGGTGGTAGTAATAATAACAATACGAATGCATGGCTCATATTTATTTTTCACTTAAGATTAGTCTGGGCCAAGTGGCATGCACTGTACCAATTCATTTCTGTAGAGTCCCAGTGAGGCGGGAGATACAATACTGTATATTAAGAAACAGAGTCCCATAAAGGATAACTGCGTAAGACCACTCAGCCAGCAAGGCATAAGATAAGAGCCTGGGTTTGAATCTGAGCTCCCCATGGCACTAAACTACTCCCAGTTGCTTTGCTTCTAAGCCTCCTTGTGCCTGCCTCCCACTCAAAAATGAGCTCTTCTGGGGCCTGCTAGGAGGTGCTTGCTCATGTATATCATAGCAAGTGCTTCTGATATACAACTAAAAAGTATGGGTACTACAAATGAAAACAATCTTCAAACATTAAGATGGTTTTCTGTCTCCTGCAGAGTGTCTGAAAGCAAGTGCTCAACGTTACTATTTCTTCTGAAATAAAGTCCTAATTCGAATTCTGTGAACTAAATCATTAATCCACACTGATTCTGCTTAATATGACCTTAGTCATGACTCAACACTTCATAAAACAATGCTAGGTGATGTGAAAGACATAATTGCTACCCACACTAAGAAAAATAAGGCAGAACATAATAGTGTGCGTTTACCATGGTTCCAATCAAGCCCACTAGAAAGACAGAAATCAGCGCATTAACCATGATTATTCCTGGCTGGTCATATAATGTGCAATTTACATTTCTTTCTTTTTTTTTTTTTTTGAATATTCCAGTTTCCTTACAATGAGCATGTATTTCTTTTTGAACCAGAAAAAATTCATTGGTGTAGGAGCTGCGGGCCATGCCAAATGCGTCAGCATAATAAAACAGTTATCTCCCTGAATTTCAGTGGCTAGATAGGAAAACATTTCCTGATCTCATCAATATTATTGTAACACATTTTATCCTTCACAATGACATTTCTGCCCTTTACCATCATTTCCAAAACACTGTATCTCCTTTGCCCCTGTTTTTATTAGTGCAGTCATCTAGTCCACCCCGATTGGAAGTGCTAAAGGAGAGTTTGTGGCTTCCATTTCGTTTTTTGGTGAACCAGTGAAAACAACATTGATGATTTTTCCTTATGCATAAAGTATCTTTCACGTATGATTGGTTATGAAATATTCCCAAGTTCCATTCCAAACTCCACCCTGTGTGCCGAAATTTATGAGAAAGGAAATTATCTGAAAGTTCTGAGCAGAATAAAATTACTGAGCAAAAAGAGATTTGCTGACCATCTAGTCCAGACTTTCTTATTTTACAGTTGAGAGGATAAATGCCAGAATGACTTGTCCACTCTCGTTCACCCAATAAGCCTCAGTGCCCAGGCCACAGGCCCACTCGATCGTGCATAAATAATACTCTGGGTACTTTAGCAAATAATGGTCAGGTAGTTACAAGGGTATTCTTAAAAAATAAATTGTTTGCCTTAGGAAATGCCTTGATAACCTGCTTGGGGCTAAGGCTGAAACCTAGAGGGGACAGTGGTTAGGGGACAGACAGACAGCTTTCCTGCTCAGTGTAAAAAACAAACATGGTTTGGGCATGGGAGCTGGAGCAATATTCGTTGGAATGGCAAATGAGGATTTTAAGAACAGAGATGTCTAAGGGCGCCTGGTGGCTCAGGTCATGATCTCAGGGTTCTGGGATTGAGCCCCATGTCAGGGCTCCCTGATCAGCAGCGAGACTGCTTCTCCGTCTGCCCCTCTCCCTGTTCCTGTTCTCTCTCTCAAATAAATAAAAAAATAAATAAATAAATAAATATCTTGAAAAAAAATAAGAACAGTGATGTCAAATATTTGAGTTAATGCTGATTTAACCATGGAACAACTATAAGCTATAGAGTGACCAACAAGTTTACTAGAATCAGGAAATCACAGAGGGGAATATCAACCATTGGTTAATTACAGAAATATTGGAGAAGACAATGAATTTCCAGCAGGAGAAATAATGGAATTTTGATACAGCTGTCTCTACATTTTGGGGTACAAGTTATCCTCAGTGGACATATGGGCTGTATGATAGGATAGCTCTCAGCTATTGGACAGCCTACTATGTGCCAGGCCCCACCAGTGTATCTTTTCATCTATTCTTTGTAAGGTTTAGAACATTTCTACAAAGTAGTTATTATTACCCTTGTTTTTATAGCTGAGGACCCACAGGTTTAGAGAAGTGAAGAATTAGATCCCTTCACTAGCAGGGTGATCTTGAGCAGGTCATATAATCTCTGAGTGTCTATTTTTTCACCTATGAATGGGCATAATAACTACATTAAGATTTAACAAGTAGACGAGCTGCTCTGCAAATCACCTAGCATGGCATCTTAAATATAGAGGACGCTTAATAAATGGATAAAGTAATGTAAATGCGGACAAAATAAGCTAAATTTGGAAATATTTCTTTAAAGTCGAATGAGACATATCGATGTGGTGTTGAATTAAAATACAATATGTTCTCTATTCTTGTTCAGTCTACAAATATGACTGATAAAGAAGGAAACTGAAAACAGCCTACTATGACATGACTTCAGCCCACTGTCTTCTATTTCTAAAATTTAATTTGTGAAAGATCGAGATTACAAAAAGTTTGACTATATATAACACCTTTTACTTCCCTCTGTTGTTCCCTTTGCTTTCATTCTCCTTCCGTCTTTTTCCTTTAAAAGTTTTTTGATATTAAACTGTTTTATTTATTTAGCATAACATTTTATTTATTTATTTGAGATAGAGAGAGCAAGAGAGAGTGAGCATGAGCTGGGAGGGGGACGGACAGAGGGAGAGGGAGAATCAGACACCCCGCTGAGCAAAGATGTGATGCGGGGCTCAATCTCAGGACCCTGAGATCATGACCTGAGCTGAAGGCAGGTGCTTAACCAACTGAGCCACCCAGGTGCTCCTAGACTCTGGTTTTAAATAAAATGAATATTTTATCAAAACTCAAAGCCCTTGCAGAGGGATGTGAGGCTTAGGTTCCTTAAGCCCTCTGAAGGTAGAGATTTTTGTTTTGTTCACTGATGCCTCTCAAGTACCTAGGACAGTGCTGCATATATAGGAGACTGTCAAAAAGCATTTAGGGAGGGGGCCCTGGGTGTCTCAGTTGGTTTTGGCTCGGGTCATGATCCCAGGGTCCTGAGATTGAGCTCCGGGTGGGGATCCCCGCTCAGTGAGGAGTCTACTTCTCCCTCCGCCTCCCCTCACCCCCACCCTGGCTTATACTCTCTGTCTTGCTCACTCTCTCTCTGTCTCAAATCAATAAATAAAGTCTTCTTTAGAAAAAAAAAAAGCATTTATGGAATGAATGAAAAAGTTTTCTGAAAAATTCCATTTGTCAATTCTTGCATTATTATGCCATAGATTTGTATGTAATACCATGGTGGCTGGTAATAATGGTGACTCTAAAATAATTTTTTGCTGGTAGGACTCAAAACTGGTATGTAGTGGCGTTCCTGTGGATGATGGGAGGTGAGAATCTCCTCCACAGAACTGGGAGTGGGGAGGAGACCCTGTCTGCTCAAGCTCTGGTCCTAAACACAGGCAGTGGGCACTGCAGTCTCTAAAGTCTTAGTGGCCAATTGTAGCTCTATTTCCTGGATGAGGCATCTGAGATGTAGCAAAGAAGTTCTAAAACTGAGTGCTGACGCTCATGTGCTATTACTGGTTTTCTAACCCATTTGACCAGTAGGCCTCCTTACTTAACTGTTTCAAAACAATTGCTTGAACTGTGAGACTTATTGCCTGGACACTTTGCTCATGGGAAAGAACAAAATCCTTTGTGTCCTTCCTTCCTTCCCTACCCTACTCTCCTCCAAAGTTCTTGTTTTCAGTGAACTAATAAATCTCTCCAGACAGTAATTCCACCTCATAGCTTTCCAAATTAGAAGGGTTTGCTTAAGAATGTCTCTAAAGTCTCTGCATAGGCCTAGCTGGCCAACAAGAATTGGAATCTGGTGTAATTCACTGGGCATGTATAAGAACTTGGCATTCCCAGCATCTCTGCTGCCTGCTGCATTAAAATTTAAAGGGACCTCAGTGCTCTTTTGCAGCCCCCTATGCTAGACACAAAGACCCTGACCTCTGAATTTCCCACTATCTCTGCTCACTGAGGAGGAAGAAATGCTGGTTCCAGAATGCCTTCCTCAGAAAAGGCAATTGTCCTGATGACTAAAACCCTAACACGCTAGATTACTCCCCATGTCAGTTTTAATGAAAGTAACCTGGGAGAGTCTAGGGGAGCCTTGAATTCCCTATATAAGTAAGGAGAAATCCTTGGACAGAGGACATCCAATGCCACGGTTAAGAGGTACAACAGAAAGATTGGTGTGTGTTTTTAGTGACCTGACTGGGATTTACCCTTGGCCCCAATCAGAAGATCACTGGATTATCCCTAGAGTCACCTAATGCCTACTCATAAGTGATCCATGGGAGTAGAAAGCTAAAAATATACCCAAAGAAATTGATATGTTGTAGAGAATGGACAAGAATATCTACAACGTTTGCCATATAAACATCTGTGAGATTAATAATGAATTTTAGAAACTATACATGTACAGATGGGATTACAAGGATTTGTAGGTAAGAAATAAAGCATACCAACTTCTAAGACAAATAGCTGGCAAATCTTTTCCTCTTTTCTCTCTTCTGTTTTTCATCAATCGCCTGAGGTCACACAGCTGTGATTCAGGCCCTGGTGACACAGATGAATCAGACATGGCACAAGGTCCAGAATTCTTGGCCAGCCTTACAACGGATTTTTCATCTATCAACCAGAAATGATGCAGTGCTCTGATTCAGTTATGGTGGCCCAAAATGTTAACTAGGCTATTTTGGAATTATTCCTTATACTTAGGCAGAGTCTCTTACCGTCTTTCTGCTTCTTCGCATAACAATTATGGGGGAAAAAATCAATAATAGATGAGGTGCCTTTAGTTCTTTGAGTCTTCCCCCAAATACCTGGGTGCTTCCATGTTGTTTTTCAATATGGAACGTTCCATATGAAACACTTCTCTTGGTTCTGGCTGACAACATAAGATCTGATGTATTCAGGTAAAAAAGCAAAATGGCTGATATAAATTATTAATGTTTTCCTGAGTCCCAACTTTAAATATAGATTTCCGGGGTGCCTGGGTGGCACAGCGGTTAAGCATCTGCCTTCGGCTCAGGGCGTGATCCCGGCGTTCTGGGATCGAGACCCACATCAGGCTCCTCCACTAGGAGCCTGCTTCTTCCTCTCCTACTCCCCCTGCTTGTGTTCCCTCTCTCGCTGGCTGTCTCTATCTCTGTCAAATAAATAAATAAAAAATCTTTAAAAAAAATTAAAAAAAATAAATATAGATTTCCTGGCTGTCTATATGATAGGTCTCTCAAAAGATATTTGTTAAGCAGGCCTCCAATCAAGTTAATTTTAATTCACTTTCACTTTTTAAAAAATTATTGGTTAGGAGTTTGGAATTGAGAGTACTACTGGTCTGGATTCCGTTAATAGCTAAACAACTTATTTGTTGTTTGTCTAAGAAAAGTTGTTTAATTTAAAGACACACTTTCCCCAACTGGAAAAAGAGGAAAATACTTTTTCCCTTACTGGTTGGTAATGGAAAATAAATGAGACAGTGTGTATCAAATACTCAATATAGTCCCCAAGCTCAAGGGCAGCTGGTTTAACAGTAAGATATTAGGAGTCCAGGGCTTGATTTAGCAAATAAAGCTCACAGCTGAAAATAAAGAAAGCACTGAGGATGAAGAGTTTTGTGAGTTTCACGGTTGATGTTTACAGAAGCATTGTTTATAGAGGCCGGCCACTTCTCACTGGGGCAGTTGGGAGAAGCCACCCCACTTCAGAATGGAGCAGGGGCTGGGAGAGGGAATGGCAGAGGAGGGACAGAGAAACAATTTTGTTTTATGAAAGTGCAATGCTGGTGAGCAAAAATAATTCCCATCTTACTTCCTTGTGCAAGAGAGGACAGGAGTTCTTCCCCTAGGTGAAGTCAAAAGAGAGGGGCCTCGAAATCTGGGGAAGCTGCAATATCAGACGCTACCTGTCGTCTGTCTAGGCACCAGCTTGCTTACCTGCACCTGCCTTCTAATGTAGGGGTAACAGCATCGGAGGGAAACACTGAGGTTTCCAAGGAGTGTGGAAGAGGAATTCCATAGGAGCCTCATACCCTGAATGGGAGGGAGGAGCTCATAAGTCAGGTGAAAATAGAGATGCCTTCAACAGATGACTGGATTAAGAAGTTGTGGTCCATATATACAATGGAATATTACTCAGCTATCAGAAAGAACGAGTTCTCAACATTTGCTGCAACATGGACGGCACTGGAGGAGATAATGCTAAGTGAAATAAGTCAAGCAGAGAAAGACAATTATCGTATGATTTCTCTCATCTATGGAACATAAGAACTAGGAAGATCAGTAGGGGAAGAAAGGGATAGAGAAAGGGGGGGTAATCAGAAGGGGGAATGAAGCATGAGAGACTATGGACTATGAGAAACAAACTAAGGGCTTCAGAGGGGTGGGGGGTGGGGAATGGGATAGACTGGTGATGGGTAGTAAGGAGGGCACGTATTGCATGGTGCACTGGGTGTTATACGCAACTAATGAATCATTGAACTTTACATCAGAAACCAGGGATGTACTGTATGGTGACTAACATAATGTAATAAAAAAACATTAAAAAAAAAAAAGAAAATAGAAGGCCAGTGTTGCTGGGAGATCACAGGGAGAATTGGGGTGCCCTGGAGGAAGTGAGAGAGTTTGCTAAGGAACAGGCAATGCATGCTTGGAAAGAAGATGGCTTTGAATAGAATATGAAAATGAGGCTCTAAAGTGAATGACCGGGCCATAAGAACAAAATAGGGAAATTTTAATAGCTGCTCATGAAACTGGACTGATCTATTATTGGAACTTCCTACTCAGGGGGAAAAGAGGAGCTTGAGAAATTATTTTTTATGTCATCTAGGAGCCAGTAAACAGAATGTGAAACATTTTAAACTTTTTGAGGCCCAAATAGGATCAATATAAAAAGGTGTTACCTTTCCATAGGCTTAGAACAGTGTTTCTCAACCTCTTCACTTTTTCTCATTTTTTTTCCCATAGAAGCCCTTTTAGTTTTTTTTCCTAATTGTCCCTTCATGAAATCTTAGTATTCCCACCCTACTGTATAGCTCTTTATACACTCTGTGTGTACCTATGTTTTCTATGTAATAGGTGTAAGATGTTTTTCATCTCTCAAGAACCAATTTTCACTCCTTTGGGGGCACTATTGCCCCTGTTGAAAATGCACGGATGAAATTGACAGAAAGGTTTCCTAGTCAGGTTGGATCTGCATCTCCTCATCGCTAAAATTATGAATTCAATTCAATTCAGTAAACATTTCTTATGCTCCAGGCATCGGTCCAGGCCTAAGGATGCGAAGATGAAAGAGGCGTGGATGCTATTCTGAAAGAGATGGTTGCTATGTGTTCCACACAGAGCACTTCCAGTGTGTAATATCTGTGCTGTCTATAGCAAGATCTATGATGGACATAGGCTCGTTCCTTGGACGGTGACTTCATACATCTTTTTTCTTTTCTATTTTTAACATCTTTATTCTCAAAATAAAATTTTAAGGGTTATTTTCGATTGAAAAAACTTCTCAAAATGTTAGAGCTGGAAGGACCCTTGAGATTATCCCACCCAAACTTCCCAGGTCCTCGTCCACACACGGTGGAGTCGTAGAGTTGGGCTGTAATTATTCATTTGGTGCCATGGTTTCTGTCCCAACTCTGTAGCCAACAAACTGAGTGACCTTGGTTGAACTGTTGATCATTTCCGGGTCTCAGTATCCTCACGTTATGAAATTGAGGGGATGAACTACAGGACTTCCCAAGTTTCTTTCAAAAAGGAAATATTAAGATTCTAAGATCTTTTTTCTTGTGTCCACAATGAATTGTGCCAGGATTCAAGGACATTGTAAAAAAATTAATGGAGCATATTATTTGGTAAGATAGCTCACCTTCACTTTAGGAATGAAAACCACAAACAGGCAGACTGCATGTTAGCCAACAATACCCAAACTTTATTTCACTTTTCACATATTTTCCTAGATCAGCTGAAATCATTATTTGAGTTCTTTTGGTCTTTTTGGAAGCTTTCTTTTTCTACTTTCAAAAAGCACAGTTGAAATTCTGCCTGAAGTGATTCCTTTATCACGTTTAAATTTTGGTTTGGGGTAGACTGCCTAACATTGTACTTCTTGGTTTAATGACCAGCAACGTACACTACTAACTAACATTAAATTGGGTTGCCATTGTCGGAAGATTATTGGCAACAACCTGTTCCGCTCCCTTCTGGATCTCATTTACCTCCATGATATTCCTTAACATCTTCTTTTTGTCTGTAGGACTCAGGCCAAGACTGGCTAATCTTTGTCATGATTTAGCACTGAATCATTTTGATTATTCTCTGATGTGTGTTCTCAGACTTAGAATGTCCTCCTATAGCATTCTATGCAGAACAGCGCATAGCAGCATTCCCTGGTGAAATTTCATCAGTACTTTATGTAATGCCAAAATAACATCAACACTGTAAAATATGCTTCATAATAATCTTCCTTGCTTTTCTTTCTCAGTTGTCAAAGATCATACAGATGGTTTGGTGAAAAGTCCACATTGACTCCCACAGAGTACCCTTCACATTTCTCGTTGATAATAATTTTAAACTTTCATTCGTAATCATTTTTTATTATTAAAACAGCTTTGTTTTGAGAAGTGGGGTAGAAACAGTTTTCTCCAGATGAGAAGATGGTAGCCCTTTCCTGGGGAAGTGAGAAGAAAAGATTTATCTCAGCCCACATAGTCTCTGTGGACTTAATTCTGGTTAAGAATATCATGGGGGATGGAAGAGAAATGAAAGTCATCAAGGGGAAACTGATGTCCTAAGACAGTGCTGTCCCATAGAACTTTCTGTGACGATGATAATGTTCTATTTGCACTATGAGTACTTGAAATGTGGCCATTGCAAATGAGGAAATGGGTTTTCAGTTTATTTAGTTTTTACTAATTCAAAGTTGAAATTGTGGCCGCCGTGTTCACAGCACACAGTGTGACTAGAGCTGGGGCCCAGAGTTCAGTGCAAAGTTGAGCATGTTATCTCTGCTCCACTGTTTAATGACTGTGTTCCTGGGGGATATTTAACCTCACTGTAATAACATAGGGACAATCCTTGTACCTACTTCTGAGAGCTCTTGCAAGGAGTAAGAATGATAATCCACGCAAAACACTTGACACTGTGCCTTTTCATTCTACTTGTTATACATGTTTGGTATTATTTTAATCATTCCTTTTAGTAGGTGTGATTTATACACTTGATCAGGAAGCTGACATAATGTATTCAGAACCTAAGGTTGGAGTCCTCCATTTTTTTCTCACAAGAATGCCATCTGTTCTAGAACTGAGATGGTAGGAAAACCCTTCCTGAGGGAACCTTGGGAAGCAGAGATGTAAGCTTCCTGAAGTTAATATTATTCCATCTGAACACTCTTTGCTCCTTCTCAACCTTTTCCTTTCTTTGCATTTTCATCTTGTGTCATTGTTAAAAATTTAAGAATGTGGAAATTAATCATAGAACATTTAGTTGGCCATGATCAAATTACCTCTGGCGTTAACTTCATATTCCCGGTGAGGCACTTGTAGAAATGAATACACAGAGAAACCTTCAGATGTCAGCTTGATGAACAACAGCTACCTTCATGGGTCATTTTGGAAAGAGCTTGTGTTTGTACCCCTTGAGGTGTGCTGCCGATCCTTTCTATCCTCAGTGAAGGGTTAGAGCACTCGCTGAGTGTCCAGTTGGATTAATAAGGATGGTCTTAGAATGGTATAACCGATGAGACAGGAAAAAATTGTGGTTTTTTTTTTTTATTTTTTATTGACCAACAAGAGTCAGCTATCTTTAATCTGATGCTTTCAAATATGCACTAAAAAATTATATTAGGTAAACCCTGTCTTTGGAAGCAGAATAGGAATTTAAGGTGCCTTTAAGTAACAGTGGATGGTTATTGAATGTCAATGGAAGCACTTCTGACATCCATGTTAATGGAAATTAAATTCGTAATCAGTGATATGACAATCAATACCTTATGTCAGCCCAATATACATTATTTTTTCTTCTTGAGTGAGAATAATAAGAAACAGCTTTCAACTTATCTTATGCTTCCTTCTTGCTTTTCATTTCTGTATGCTGTCAGTGTAAATGGAAAAGGATGTTTGGGCTTTTCTCCACCTTTCCTCCAGAATTAAAGCTGACTTCTTTATTCTGCAACCTGCTTTAAGTTGTACAAGACCTAAGGGCTACTCCAGCTCTACCTGTCTCCTTTAAGGGGACACAAATGTATATGCCCAACCTCTCCTTCGGAGCCGACTACACCCAAAGCCCAGCTATGCATCCCTTCAATCTAAACTCATAAGCAAGTGTGCTGGAGGACTATGGGCAATAAAAAAATAAAACCTGTAGTGTCTGGCTGAACATGCTGTCCTTCGGCAGAAGATAATTTATAGTTTGTTTTCCTTCTCTTGCTGAACTGCCACGGTCCACCTTTTGACCTCCTTTTCTTTCTTTCTTTTTTTCCTTTTTTTTAATTGGTATGTGGGAAGTTCATACCATTCTCTATTTTCCTAATGATTCTCGCTGATAATGATAAAATGTGATCCTAATATAAATTAATTAAAGATTTTCATTAAATTTCCATCCTGGAACATTTTAATAGACTGACTCCCTCAATTGTTTTTCTTTTAATTTGTGAAACATAAGGCTTCTTGAATCATGATTCCTAATATTTTCCTAGGAATAAGACCACATTAAAATCTTAATTAGTCCCTTAAGCTTTACAGACATTATTTTATTTTTATGTCTGATGCCAGTATAACACAAAGTACTTTTGCAGTAATTTTCCTTTGGAATTCTTTTTTTTTTTTTATTATTATTATTTTTTTATCTTTGAGGTTAGGCTTTGAGGTTTATGGAGAGTGTGTACAAGGGAGGGCAACTGTTATATCAATCACATTTAATCAGTCCCATTTTTCAAAATTACTTGCATCTTGAAAATTACATCTAAACTAAAATAGAAACTATTATCTAAAATCATTTTTTAAAAAAAATACAAACTTTTGACTGGAATGCATGACAAATAATTTATTCCAAGAATGCTCTTCAATTTGCTACCATCAGATGTTCAGTTTTCAACCAGGAATGCTATGTTATTATTAAGCAATATTATCTTATCTTTATTTCAAAATACAAGGTGGGAAGGAGGCCTTTGTCTTGTACGTATGATTTTTTTTGTCCTTTTCAAATAATTGAAACTAGTACTATCTTTCTGAGGCTTTCCCAATGGGATATTTATATAAATCAGTTTGACTCTATTAATATACTGTATTGATCCACAATTCATCTAATTGTTAGGCGGATATTAATGGATTCCATTAGTCCATTTTCTAATTTCCACATGTTCTAAGGACAATAAATCTTTAGTTCGCCTACTTGTAAGGAAGAGCCAATTCCAATAGAACCAGCTGAAAATAGGACAAAGGATATTTCTAGTAAAATTTATTAGCACAAGTAAAATCTATTTGAAGATTTCTGAAGGCTCCCTTCTTAAAGTCAATTCCTTTAAGAAAACTTTCTGTTGGTAGTGTATTTACAAATATAAACTCATAAATGCAAATTTGCACATTATCTTTCATCTCAAGTAATTTAGACAATTGCAGCACAAGTTGTCTACAAGTGCTTTCCAACACCTGTCTTTAAGAATATTTCCTCTGCTGATTATCTTCTATAACAATGAACAATAGGAAACCACATACAATCTTAAAGAACTCCAAAGCAGATCTGATGAAACCTTTGGCTAGATGCTTAATCTATCCATATTGAGTAGAACTACCTGGAAATGTGCTTACATGTTGGGGTTGGACTTACAATGGGGAAAAGACAGGAAGACATGACCTAATCGATCCTATTACAATCCAGAGGAGGAACCTGATTCCAGCAAAGTGAAAGAACTTGATGAAAGCTCCAAGCCATTGAGTTTATAGCTGACGTGTTTTCATGACACCGGTCCCATAACTTTGCTAACACATCACAATGCTCCCACCTTAGTAAGCACTAATTTCAGAACCATACTTCTTTGTATGGCTTTTTTGTGAATATTTATTGACGGTCTGCCATGTGCAAAATTCTATGCTTGGTGTTGTGGAAGATGTGAAGATAAATAAGAGCTTGCCCTTAGGGGCGCCTGGGTGGCACAGTGGTTAAACGTCTGCCTTCGGCTCAGGGCGTGATCCCGGCGTTCTGGGATCGAGCCCCACATCAGGCTCCTCTGCTGTGAGCCTGCTTCTTCCTCTCCCACTCCCCCTTGCTTGTGTTCCCTCTCTCGCTGGCTGTCTCTATCTCTGTCAAATAAATAAATAAAATCTTTAAAAAAAAAAAAGAGCTTGCCCTTAAAATATATCTATATATCTTTTCTTATATATAAATTTCTATCACATATAACACCTGAGGCTCCATTTGGTCCCATCTGTATGTGGTGTAACCTATAAAGAAATAGCAGTATCTATTGGTGATACTTGAAAAAAACTTTCATTTCGAAGATTCCTTTAAGGGGTTTTAGACAGCACACATAAATATTAGGAATATTTTCCCCTTTTCAAATTTCTTACTCATAGTAGGCACTCAATCTCTGCACCTCTCTCATCTCCATTGCCCCCTTACTACTGCATCCTCCCCTTTGTCATCATCTCCCCCACCACACATGGTTTTTCCAAAAAGAGAGAGAAAGGAGTAATCTTCATATCAACTGCTCTTTGGGAGGGCTAAAAATTAGCCTTCCTATCTTCCTAAAATCTTCTTAGAATGCTGATGAAATTCCTTTCTACCTTGTAACAAACAAGTAATACTTCATTTAAAAAAAAATGTGTGCGTGTGAGAGAAAGAGAGAATCTTTGGCAACAGAAAATGAGATCTTTGAAAAGGCTGGCTAACTGACTATTCCATGCATTGGTGTCAAGGATGCTTTCACTGAACCATATTCTGATCATGACCTTGATTACAAGTTGACTATAGATGGACACCTGATTTACACCTGAACTTCAGTCATTCCTCATACCCTGCTCCCTAAAGCTTCTGGTGTGCCGAAATAGAGAACACAGTATTCTTTTAACAGTTTGCACAAGAATTTCCCTTATATGAAGGAAAACTGCCCTCCCCCACGCATACTTTTTTGGAGGTTATTGATGTGCCTGTTTGGGTTAGACGTAATAATTCTAAAGGAACCAAATGTGAAAGATCATCTGTCCTGTATGAGAGGAGAGGAAGACCTGGTGGTTTGGGAGGGCAGAGAAGATAAAGAATGAGGGGGAAGTGCAGGGCCACTAAAAGACTGTGATCAGGGTCTCCCTTATGATCCACAAATTCTTGGGTCATTTTATGTCTCCCTCAAGGCCATCCAACATTTCTTCATCAGTGAAATTAATCATCCCATGCCTCATGGACCTAAGACTTTGAGCAAGAAATAATAGTTTCTCATCCTAAAAGACCATTGACCCTAATACGTGAATTAAACTAAAATAGGCCTCTGATTAGCTCTCTGCTACAGTAAAGAGAACATGGAATTTTAGCTTATTTGTCTTTCAACCTATCAAACTAGCAAGGTGACCAGGGTTCTTGTTCCATTTTATTTTTATCAGATATATTTGTTGAGTCTTCCTGTCTCCAAGCTATCTTAAAAGTTATCCAGGTGTTAACATACCTTTTCACAGTTTTCTCCCCATATTTTTATGGGTGCTGTTTCTGTGTTTTATGCAGTATTCTCAAGTTCATCTTTCTCAATGATTCTCATCAGTGGTTTCCTGATACCTGCCATCATTAATTTTCTGCTTTACAGTTTTGCCACAAGAAGTCCCAGGCTATTTGCTAAGACTGCAAAATCAGGGTCCGGGGTTCTTCTCTTGTGAATGTTTAGGCACACGATAACCTGCTCTCTGAGCACTTTGATAGGAGACACTTTATAATTTCCATCCTCTCTAGACCTATTCCAGCATTTGATAGATACGTAATTGAGCTGAATTACTAAATACTTATGTAACTTATAAAGAAATTAGGGATAAACCATCAAGTATATTCCAGTCCATAGAACTAAAACATAAGTTACCACTACTCTTCAGTTACTATGGACTTGTTTTAAGCAACCAATAATTGAACATACTTTATGTGCTGGGTGCTTTACTTACATGGGCTCATTTAATCTTATTGATAACTATAAAAATAAACATCATTATTTTATGGAAGTGGAAACTGAGGTTCAAAGAACTAATAAATTGCTGGATGTTAAAGAAATAGCAAGTAGCAAATAAGAGTACAGATGTCATGTTTTTCAAACTGAATAGCCTTTCCTGCCTGCCACCACATCATGGATATACTCACAAGGTAAAAATAGATCAATATAGTCAAAAAAAGTGAATCCTAAAGAAAAAAAATTGATTATAGCACTTTCTCTAATTTTCAATTAAGTTGAAACTTTCTTAATCATGCTAATTATTTCTATAATTTTAAAGAGTATAAAAATAAGATACTCAAGTAATTTCAGGCAATTGCAAAATTTGTAGATGTATAAATATTACTAAAGTTTTGAATATATGTTAAACACCCAATAGACTCAACTTCAGCATGAAGTTGTGTTGTGATGTTGGCTAAAACACAGAATGCCTCAGAAACTTCTCCTACTTTAACTCCTCCCTTCACAGAGAAAAAAGTAATGTAAATAAAAAAGTAATTTTTGATTTAGCATCAAAAATTCTAATTGTATAATAGTTCGTTGATTTGTTGGACTTCAAGCATGAATTCGAAAAGTATTCGACTGTATATATTCCGATTAAAAATTTAGTTATGTCTTAGCTACTTGTTTAAATTTGAATCAAATCTCTCCTGAAAAAGGCCTCATCCAGGGAGCTTGGTGCTGCATACTCATGAATCACATTTTGGAATTTTGACATTTTGTAAATTAAAATTGGGACTCCCAGTTGTATACTGGTACTTTAGGATACTATAACAAGGAAACTCTAGTAGGCATCACATTTTACTAGAGAATAAAGCACATTTGTCCATTTATTATTATTTGTTAGTGAAAATGTGTAGAACACTTTGGCAAATATCTTCTTAACATTTGGAATAACGTCAAGGGTATAGGTTCAGGAATTCTCTACCTTAATATGTTGTAAAATTTGCTCTTCCATCCTTCTTTCCTTCCTTCCTTCCTTCCTTCCTTCCTTCCTTCCTTCCTTCCTTCCTTCCTTCTTTTTCTTCTTTTTTTTCCCCTATTTCACTTCCCTATTGCCATTGACACATGAATTTAGTGTTCCATCCAAAGAGGTCCATAGTAGATGCAATTGAGACTATGTGAGTGGAGTTATTCTGAAAAAAAAAAAAAACATTCCCTTACAGGTTTTTTCTGAAAAAAGAAAATATTTTAGTTGTAAACATAAGTTTTATTGGGTCAGTGCTTCAATGGTGAGTCATTATTTCACTCTCCATTCCTTGGGGAGTAGTAAGAAAAATCTTTATTGTTTAGACAAATATTTCTACTTCTTTATTATGGCATATGCATTACGGCATATAAAATTTCACATAGGTTTTACTTCCATAAAATGGTTAGTGTCTGCCCCATTCAAACATTGAAAAAAGCTGGGTAGTGCTGGTAAACTCATCTTCAGAGTGACTGAAATGGATATGAAAACATTATCAGCTTCTGCCCTCCTTCATGGCAATATTTTTGTGTTTTTAGAACTCTCTCCCTGGGGTCTTATCTTCAAAATTTCAAAGTAAACTGTCCTACTATATTTCAAAAATCTAATATACCATGGAGTATAAGATGTACCCTCATTTCATGACATTAAGAGAGATAAAAATGTTACCAAATACATTTGGTTACCAAATACATTTAGACAGACACACTGTCAATTAGAAGACATATCCAAATTTTAGAGACATTAAAATTTGAAAATCTTTGCATTCTAGAATTGATGAATGCTGTATTTCTTTATATGAGTAATTCTATCCCCCAAATGGAAGCAAAATCCAAAGCATATCACTTTTACTTGACTTGGTGGATCAAGCTTAATTTGATACATTTTAATAAATAAGAGAGTGACTGAAGTAGGAGGTATCAAACTTAACCAATTCATTTAATATGGATGAAGTTCTGCTGTGACTGGAAGGAAGAAGCAGAATGTAAGTTGCTGTCAGAAGTTTCAGTATATTTAGCATATTATTCTAACTTTGGATAAATGTGTTTTGTACTATGGAAAAATGCAGTGATGTGGATCTGGAAATCCTTATAGCAATGAAGCATTAGTAATTACAATAAAATGCAAGGCAGTCTTGTAAGTGGAAAAAAAATGAAATCCAAAGAAATAAATTGTTTTGCGAGCTGTACATCTATTCCATGGATAGTATAGATACACTCACGAAACATTTCATTTCTGCATCAGCATGACAATGTTATCTTATTTATTCTAGTCAATAGCTGTTGCCTCCCTGGAAACATATTTATAAGCATACCCAGCCTCCTAGTGCATAAATTATTTCATGGAAGAAAATTAGAAATTTTCGAAACAACATAAACTTTTTGAGGTCACCAAGGTACCATTAGGTAAATTATTGCCTCACAGCCCTAAATGGTACCTAGTAGCCAGGAAGGGTTTAATGCACCTTTCAAAGTGCCTAATTTACTCCCAGGGAGTAACGAAGTAGTGGACAGGTCCTGGATGATAAATTACACATCGAGATGCATTTTCCCAAGTGAATAGGGCTCAGTGTTGTCTGACTAAAATTAATGCCTCACATTTATTTCAAACATGTGAAGGCAAAGGTCTACAGATAGTTTTAGAAGTCTGAAGACCATTCCATCTACCTAAATGCAGTAAAGGGCAAGGTAAATTCAGTTATATAAACCAGGATTGCTGAAGATAAATTGACCAAAGCAATTGAGTGAAAAGTATTCTATGTGTAGTTAGGATGGGTCACTGATCAAAAAAACCCAACAAAATGGAAAACAAAATCACATCTGAAAGACAGCTATACTTTTTGCAATCCTTGGGTGTTCCAAAAAGGTCTTTCCTATAAGATCTTAACCTGTCCAACCTTGTAGAATCTATGATACCTGCCAGGATCACACTTCAAGGTGGTATGTCTCCAGGCCATGATTACTGTTGTGTGTATTTACTGAATAATGTCTATTGCAAAGAAATTGTAAAGTATTTTTGCATTTGTAAGCATTCCCTTTGTTAGCCTTTATGATCTCAGAGAGATTGCATAAATGTCTGGTATCCTACTTATTATTGCTTTTCCTTTGGGGAATGATGAAAGAATCTGGAGTCATTTCTGAATCCAAGCGCCCTGAACTCATACAATCCTCAATTCCAAATAGCCTGAAGCAACTAAACCCTTAAAAGCATACTGACTTTGTATCGTCACATTTGTACTTTCACTGATGTCTGAATATTCACTCCATTTACTATCATATCTAAGACTAACATGACCAACTGAAATGATATTAAACTATAAGACCATTGAGGGCAGATTTCACGTCAAAATAGATTGAGTTGGTGTTTGCTGAATATTCATATTTCTTCCCCCTGGTGTCTCACTCTGTAAGAATTATGTATGTACCTCCATTCTGTTGAATTCAGAAATGATCACGGGAAGACCTGACAGGTACTTCAGCACAGAAGGGTTATGATTCAGTGCATGTTTTACCATTTCTTTCTATCATGAGACCCTCATTGTACAACACAGAGGCTCCTCGATTGGCTGGGCCTCCTAAGTGATGTTGATGATGGAGGAGAGTCACCCCTGAACATGAGAGAACTAAGAATGAATGAGGGTTGACATATATGGCTGTAAATCAGTGAGGTCTAGAGGTACTTTGTTGCCACAATATAATCTATCTGACCTTTATTGGCATGGTGAACAATGCCTGGCACATGGCCACTGTTCAATAAATATCTGTTGAATCAGTCTATTTCTCAATTTTTGTAGCAAATCATTGTTCACACCACTTAAAATCTGGAGTGGATACATCATAATTGCCTGTCAGTAAAATAAGGGCCACAAAACACGACTTCCCTCTAACCCTATCCCCACAGCCCTATCCCTCAGGAATAGTCCCTCTAGATGTCTTCTTTATTCATTTTGAGAACATTTCTGGGTACTTTATCTTTTGTTTCCTACTATCCAGCTTTGTTGGGATCATGTCTCCTTTGCTGTCAGTGGCCAAGAGGCATATGTGTCACTAACCGTCACCTCAAGGCACCCTGGTTGATCTTAGACAATGACAGCATCAAAGATGAAACCTGTTGACTAATGTGGAGGACACCAGTGTCACCACCTGCCATGCAGGACCCTTTGTCCTTGTTCGTTTTTCTTCTCATGAGCTGAGACTTTTTAGGAAATGATTATTTTCGTTTTCAATTTTTGTTTATTCCTGTCCTTGGAGTCTGTCATGAGTTCCTAGGAGGTGAGCTAGGAGATAATCAGAATCTTACCTTCCTCCAATCCTGGCTCCTGGTCTTTGTATAATAATAGCTAAAATCTCTGAGTGATTATAGGTTAGCAGTTGAATCTTTACATCAACCAGGTGATGAGGAAACTAAGAAACAGAGAGGTTAAATGACTTTGCCATGATCACACAGAAAAATCACCCGTGCTGTCTTACTTAGAAACCAGTCTATTATACTTCTCAACTATATTTCAAGTCTTTTTAATTTAATTTAATTTTAATTTTAATTTTAATTTATTTTTATTTTATTTTATTTATTTATTTTTTACCCAGGTGGTTCCTTGTACACTCACATTAACATTGCCCTAGTGGCCTCATTTCACTAATTTTCCATGCATGCCCAGTGGATGTTCATTTCCATGAGGTATGACCTAGTGTTGGCTGTTCTGTTTTTGACAAAAATTAAGATGATGATGAATGCTTTAGATATATCACCATGTCATTATTCTAATGCACAATGTTTAAATGAACATCATTACATTCATTACGTTATTCAAACTCCATGAGATATTTGGAAACAATAAAACCACATTTATTTTAAAATATAGCATATTTAAAACATTTTAACTAGCATGTATGCTCACTCCTTTAAAAAAACAAAAATAAAAACAAATGGTGGACTGTGGGCCTTTTTTTTTTAACGCAAAATATTTTTCTCCAGTAGAACAATAGGACGGCCTTGTCAATCTGTGTGGACTACCATGTTGGAATGTGCAGAACAAATCTAAGATCAAACCAGAATATAGCTTTGGCAATACAAAAATCCTATAAGAAGTCAATGGCTAATCAGTTATGATCCAAGGATCCGTGACATACTATGCTGCAATTAACGTGACCACTTCTGTTTATAATGAACATGGAAAATATGGGGAAATATTTGTAATATAATTCTGTATGAATGATTAGATTGTAAAATTGTATGTGTATTATATTTAGAGCCAGTAAAAGTACCTGTACACAACACAAAATTAGAATGAAATAAGCCCCAATCATAACTGTTTTGTTAAGTTTGTGAGATTTGGGGGCAATCAGAAATTATTTTCTCAAAATATTTGCTACTTTTTACCTAAAAGTGAAAAAAAACCCATGAAAATAGAATTTAATATTTTAAAAATTGGTCTTGACAAATTTAGTAATTATACATGATGATGTATTTAATTTCTGAAATTACTTTCTTAGTTATATTTATTAACAAATTGTTGAGTACATTTCATTTCTTCCCACCATATTGTTTCCTGTCTTCCTGCCATGAAATTCAGAGGAGTGAAGTAAGGTGACTGGAATGGTTTAAAGAAATAAGATAAGCAGAGATCTTATCATGGCTCCTTTGGGGATATATAAGGTAATAAAACTCCACTGAGTTGTTTTTACTGGCAAATATTCAAATACCAGCTTTTGACTTAGGGCTTCACTGACCAAAAGTTGGCAAGGCAATCTTCTCTGCGATGTCTGTGAATAAAAGTCCCTGAGCTAAGTGGGGAAATTGCCAGGCTGTGTTCGAATTTTATCAGGAACACTTTAAAGATATAGTAACAAAGGTCTTACTTAAGTTCCCTTAATTCTACCCACGGTGGTTCATAAACACAAAGGCCAAGTTCAAAGTTAGAGATAATTGTAGGCAAGAGGGCTGAGAAACAGCACGTGGGCAGCCACTCTTCCTTCTGTACCTGGGGCAGGCATGAATAATCTACCTAGGACTTCATGATATTCCCCACAGAGTTTCAAATTCTTTTCAAGATGTACCATAGGGGATTTGTGACGTGATGCCGCGATTCATATACTCTGAACATGAAATGAAAGTATTTGACATTGCTTACTTGACCCACTGATTTTTCAGACGAAGGAATTGAGATCCCTTGGGGGAGGGGGGAAAATGAATTCTAAGCATTTTCTATTTTCAAGGCACCCTGAGAGGTACATGACATGTGGTTCCAAGAAAAAAGTTGCTAACATTTCCATTTGACAGATGAGGAAACTGAGTCTCAGAGAGACTAAGAAATGCTCACAGTCCTCACTGGCTACAAATGCACAACTGCCATGCAGCTCTCTTGACCTCTGGACAAGTATATTAGTATGTTTTGCACTCCTGCCAAGCTGTAAGGTAATGTTATTCTTTCTCTGAAGAAATTAATGGGTGATGTTAAAAGAATCCTTCTCAGGTCAATGGCAGTCACTCATCTCCCTGTGAACCAGAAGAAATAGACTCATAAATAATAAACCACTATGCATAGCAGCCACCTGGCACCTAAATATTAATAGCGTGTATGTGAGATACTTTTACATAACCATACTAAAGGCATTAAATAAATGTCAGGATTTGAAAAATTACCACTTTGGGTCACTGCTGGCCACTAAATTCTATGGTCTGGCTATTACAGCAGTGATTTTTAGACATTCCACTGTCCGGGGCTTTTCTTTCCAGGAAAAATAGTATCTTCCTGGACAATAAAGAGAACAGTTTGGGTCTAAAATTTGCAAACTTCATTACTATTTATGAAGTTTGAGCCATAGTGGCTCTTAACAATTTCCACTCTCTTCCTTCGATTTAACTTTTGCAATTTCTCAGCAACCTGGGCAACCCAGTCTGGAATATTCTCCGTAGTACAGAGCAGAATCAGGTCCTCGGCTTGGATGGAGGACTAGGATTTTATCATCAATGTTTCAAATATTTGCTGCTTTTTCCAGGTCCTTCTGGGAAAACTGACTTCCCAAGAGGGAAGTTTTTCTGATTAGGAAAGTTTTTTAGCTTCTCTCCTAGATAAATCATACTGTGACTTATTTTTGTTGAATTCCTTTCCATTTGTTTTCTATTTAGTTCTTGTTTCATTCCCTCTAGGTCTCATACATCCCTTTTGTATAGTAAATTCTGATCTGTTTTCAAAATAAACACATGAATGATGAAAGAAATATTAGGAGGAAGGGTGGAATGAAAAAGAATCCAGCTAATCTTGATTGTGTATTTAAGGCTTATTGGAAAACTAAATTTTTCTCCACGTCTCTACCCCCAAACCAGTATATTAGCTGACTTCTGTAGAAACAAAGGTAACAGATACAATTCTCTTTCCTGTTAATTTTAAGCAAGATGCAGAAAATGCTCTCTACACACCCCTGGACTTTGGCCGATTCCCAGGACTCTAGATCGGTTTTCAGAACTTGGTGCTGCTTTGTTGGTACAATTTATGCTAGTCTGACTCTGTAATATCCAGCATCATTTTTTACTCTTTCTTTTCCAAACAGAGCCTTGAGGGTGGGAAGGAAATTCTCTGGAACGTGACAAAGCTAGCATACGGGGAACCTTGAAAGCTTTATGCTGGCAACAGAGAAGAATTCACACTGGCTAGGAGAGTTAACCATACCATTTGTGGTTTCTGGTATATACTTAGGGTTCTCAGTAATTGATGTCCACGGTGCAACCAAAAACATATGATAATTGGCCTCGTTCTAATAGGAGATGGACTGTTTTAAATATCATTGTGTGTAATAGCCTGACTTCTTAGGCAACCTTTTGAGCTCTTCCATATTTTAGGACGAGAAAAATAAAGCCAGCTTCTGACAAATATGAAAAATCATGTTTACAATTGACTGTAATATATGGTATTCCCTTCAAATAATATTTGTCCTTTAATTATTTGTTAGGGTATTGTACATTTTCTGTGAAGAAAAAGGAAAATAAAAATCACCCCTAATCTGATTGCTAAGATATAACCACTGCAAACATTTTGATTATTTTCTTCTAGTATTTTCCTGCACGTTTAGTTACATATCAATAATGACATAATTGTGACAATACAGCACATTCTTTTTGTTCAATCCTTTCTCACTTATGCTATAATAGGAGTCTCTCCATATCCAATATGAAGTCAAGAATAATGGGTATCTTTGAGGTGAAAGGAGAAGGGAGTGTTTAAAATGGGCATGAAATAGTTTCTAAGGTAATGTAAATCACTTATTTCTTGACTTGGATGGTGATTGCAGGTGTAATTTTTCTGATAACTCCTCGAGCTGCACACTTACAATTGGTGTATTTTTCTATTCTGTATGTTATACTTCAATAAAAGGTTTATTTAATACAAAGTCACAAATTAATCAGAAAATGATTCATAATGCCTGCAGAAATTTTCTTTAACGGTCTCTGCTGTGACTGATTAGGCCATTCTCCCATCGTTAGGTATTTACTTTATCACTTTTCAATATTAAAAATATATGAAGATACTTATAGTTAAATATTCATTTGCATCACATTTGCTTGGGGTAGAGCTCTGGAACTTTTCTGAGGAGAAATTACTCTGTAGTGGAGAGAGGGACTAATGTAAGTAAATTTTCTGCAGTTGCATTTATTGATGGCATAAACATGGTGGAACCCTCGAATTCTTACAGCTGTCAGCTGGAACAGAAGATGTGACTGTTAAATTTGAATTGAGTCCCACTTGGAACTTACGGAGCAGGTGAGATATTCTTCATTCCAATCAAGGTAAACAATCATCTGTTCAATTCAAGTGAGCAAACCATTTCTTTGAGCACCAAATCCATGGCAGGACTCTTCTAGATGGGAGGATACAGAGATAAGAAAGGGATAGCCCTGTTTTTGATTAGAATTAAGAATTGACCCTAGAGAAAAGACTCTCAAACCACTGTGGACATGAACGTTCTCCCTCATCACACGGTTCCTTCATCTGTAAATTGGAATGGTAATACTTACTTTAATGGCTTGTGGTAAGGATTAAATGAAATAGCTTTACAAAGCGCTAGGGAGGAGTGCCATTCAAAATATTTAACAATCCATACATATCGGCTTCAACTAATCAGAACAAATGCTGGTTCTGGACTAACTAGAGGCTGTTGATAAAGATCCAAATGTGTTCTGGCTGAATATTTTGTTCCCCAGCCTAGACTTAAGTATTGGCAATTATTAGTTTTTGGTGTTTTATTCCTTCAGATTTCATCAAATAAACTAAAATTCCCTCAAACTCATATTTGGTATTTGAATGAAGTTACTTTACTTATACAGATTTGGAGAAAGCAACTCTAGAGGTATGATTTGTGCTCATATATTCTTCCTTTAGTTTTTACTAAACAGCAACCATTGGAACTCTTCACCCGCCCTAATCATTTTTTCCTCTGTATTCAACTTATATTTCTACTGCTGTTGCCACAGCAGCTTGATGGGAGAGAAAGCACAATGTACATTCACTCCTAAAAATGGACAATGAATATAGGAACCATGAGGGAGGTGGAGATGGGCTGTAGGGCCTAGTCATATAAATACAGTAACTGAAAAATTAAAAGACCCCAAATGTGATATTCTGGAGCAAGTTTCCACTTTTTGAGTACCATAACCTGCTTCAAAATTGTACCAAATTTGCTAAAGTCAAAGACATCACAGAAGTTGAGCAATAACTACAGCCATAAAAAATGCTCAACAGGGCATCTGGGTGGCTCAGTTGTTAAGCGTCAGCCTTAGGCTCAGGTCATGATCCCAGCGTTCTGGGATTGAGCCCCGCATTGGGTTCCCTGCTCAGTAGGAAGCCAGCTTCTCCCTCTCCCACTCCTCCTGCTTGTGTTCCCTCTCTTGCTGCCTCTCTCTCCGTCAAATAAATAAATAAAATCTTTAAAAAAACACAAAAATGCTCAACGATTACTGTATTTATTTTTTAGGTGATTATGGTTAAGTCCAACAAGAGCATCTTGGAAATATGTTAACATTTATTACTAAAATTGGGAAGAAAAATACGTTTTGAGAATAATCTATTGGAATTGTTCAAATCTCAGGTCATCTTTGAGTTCCAATAAGAATTTCTGTTTGGATACATAGGGAGTGAGGAGTCAGGAATGAGAATATTGGGTGGTGTCATTATTGCAATCAGAGATTCAAGTTTTCTGTAGGTTCATTTCAAAGAATGACATTTAAGTGCCCATGATGTAATGTGGCTTGTATTGTACTCAACACATTACTTTGTCTCTGTTAAGTGCTTAATAATCATTGTGGGAGAAAATATGGGCAGAATGCATGTTTCTTGGACACCAAAGGTAATGTAAATCTTTGGAAAGAATATGTATTTTGTTATCAGAAGGATATGGGTTGAAGATCCGACTTCATCAATTACTAGCTATGTGACCTTGAGCTAGTCATTTAGACTCTGAGAACTTCAGGTTCCCTTATCTGTAAAAATGAGAAAAATAACACATTTGCAGAATTGCTAGAAAATTTAGAAGTAATGCATATAGAATGACTGGCACAGAGTAGAATCATGAGTAATAATAACTAATATCATAAGTAATAATATATAACTAATGCTATTTATTGCTATTATAAATAATATAAAAGTCTGGGAATCAAAAAAAGAAAGTCTGGGAATCATGAAAATGTGGGGAACACTAAAAAAACAGTGCTCTCATTGTGGTCTCCTCAACATAAATGTCAATGAGGAAATTTACCAGTTGTGATTTAACAGAGGTAAAATTAGGAAAATATCCACAAAGAAACATGTGTGTAATGAAGTCTTCATTTTTGTCCTGAAGCTTTTGTCAAGTAAAGCTGATTTCCACAATAACCTGATTTCAAAGTATAAATAGTGATGCTTTGATCTTGGTAGGAGGCATCCTCTGTGAGTTCTTGGACAATAGGCAGGTAAATACCTAAGCAACAGCTGCCCCAGGAATCCAAATAGTTCACATTTCATCTACCTTCTCATGAAACTTCACTGGATCAAACACTGTAGGCAAGTTCTTTTTTTTTTTTTTTTTTAAACCCTGATCCAACCAAATTATCTAGAGGCAAAAGAATGCTTTAGTTTGTCAATATAAAGCCTAAGGCTGGAAGTGAGGTGGAGTAGAAAGATAATCACATTCTCTTCAGGAGGGCTTTAGTTTTATCCTTTTTAATCTCTCACGATTGGATTAAAAACTACTCAAGAATGCCCTCGAAATGTTCTGTTTTTGCCCTTCAGTTTCCAGGACGAGAGCTCTCTCTGCATTGGCTCTGCTTTGCTTTTTATTCTCCTGCCAGTCTTTCACCTAGAGGCACTGGTGGGGTCAGCTGCTTCTCAGCCTTCTCTTCTTCCTAGGGGAGTCAGAGCCCAAGTGGGGACCTCTGGGAGAGGAAGGAAAGTGAAGCTCTGACTGACCTTAGAATAGGGTACCTTCAAAAGAGGTGGACAATGGGCAGGATTGGAGTAATGAGATATAAGAGCTACGTGACCTTTGTCCGTTTACACATACGGGTGGGTACATGTGGAAGTAATGTATACTTAACTATATACGTTATATAACGTATCTAGTAAGCCATATACATTAAGATTTTGTACATGTGGTTACATGCAGGAGACTCATTGACTATCAAATGCAACCTCAGATGATCTCAATTTCTGTAACGTTATGTTATTACTTATTGTGACCAGGTCAAACTGTTTAGATCATACTTTCTTTGGCCACTGACATCAGTAAAATACTACCAAGAAGAGTCAACTTGCTCACCAACTGCCTGGATGCGGGCTAAGCACTTTACAGTCATTATTACAATAGCTCCTCTCACTCACCCTCTAAGGGAGGTACTATTCTTATCAACATCCTACAGAAAAGATAACTTCAGGAGGTTAAATAACCTATACAGTCATGGTGGTAGTAAGCAGGCGAGCCCAGATTTCAATCCAGAGAGCCTGACCCTGGAGCCTGAGTTCTGAAGCCTTCCATCGTCTGCCTCTTTAATAATATCTAACCAGGCCCTATTAAAGGGAAGGAGGTGTGTGGACTGATAAGACACACATGTCCTGTTGATGGTGGGTCTGAACCGTGCTTGTATGCTTGCTGTCAGCAAAATTTCCTTTGTACAAAATTTGGAGCACAGGAGACCAATCAGACTCCATTAGCTGTGCTTTCTGCTTTCTGGTCTCTGTTACACCATTCTGGTTCATACTAAACATGGCCACTGATTGATCATATTACATCTTGCTTAAAAAACTGGCAGATGGTGGGACACTCAACAGTGAGAATTGAGTAACATATCGAATTCTTTTTTTTTTTAAGATTTATTTATTTATTTATTTATTTGACAGAGAGAGACAGCCAGAGAGAGAGGGAACACAAGCAGGGGGAGTGGGAGATGAAGAAGCAGGCTCCCAGCGGAGGTGCCTGATGCGGGGCTCGATCCCATAACGCCGGGATCACGCCCTGAGCTGAAGGCAGACGCTTAACGACTGAGACACCCAGGCGCCCCACATATCAAATTCTTCAATTGATACGATGTACACCTGAAGCTAATATAACATTGTATGTTAATTATACTTCAATTAAAAAAAGAAAATGAAAATCTCTTTGGAAAAAATGCAAAACCATAAACTTTTCCATCATTAAATTCTTCTGTAAGATTCCTTTGTTACAGAAATTGAGTGAGATTTCAGTTTTTTGGGTTTTTTTCCCCCATAAAACAAGGATATGATAGTAAGCCATATACATTAAGATTTTATATCCTGATACCATTTATTTGTATTTATTAAAAATTAAATCAATGAAAAGTACATCAGTAATATGAACTTTCGGTGCTGTTGGGTATTCCTTTTCATCTAAAATCTCTGATATTTGCATAAAATTGTTCTTGAATCCTTACTTTGTCAGTTTTCCTCCCATCAATAGAATAGAAATGTAAAATGTCAGCTATGATTGAAATTATGATTCCTACTTCTCATTGATACTGCTTTCTAAAAGTACAGCTCAATGTCCTGTTCTAATCTTCCAAGATGACCATCATTTTTTTCTTTAAAGTTGATTGTCTAGAGTTTATGTAGGGTCTATAGTATAATTGAGTGCTTGTCAACTTTAAGTCAAGGAGACTGACAGTATATCACCCCACATTCACTGAGTGTAGAAAGACCATCTTGCTATAGAATGGTAACCAATTCTGGAAAGCTAAGGATGAAACTGAGTATTTCATTTTATATAAAAATCAGGAAAGTAGATCACCAACATGTTAAATTTCCTTGTTTATCCCAGATTACTAGCTGAGCCAATGGTATTGCTCAGATTCGATTCCTTGAACATTGGTTCATGTAAATCTACAATTATATGCAATATTAAGCAAATCGGGTAGCTACTGTGATTGTTTCAAATGTGCACATACGTTATTTTCCCCAACACAATATTGTAGATACTGAATTTTTATAAACTGGCATGAAAATACTACATATTTTTTGTACCATGTTTACCTTTTATGAAACAATTTATGTATGTTGTATACATTTCCTGAAGTAAGCATAGGTAATTTTTCATGTTCTTGATGCCTGATGTAGCAGCATTTGAGAGAGGATCTTTTCTACATTTCTAATATATTTAAGACAATGTATATATTGGTCCAATTTGCATAGAACAGGGTATATTAAATTGCCTTCTATTACCAGTTAAGCATATTTAATAAAAAAAAATTTTTTTAAAGCAAATACTAAAACTCCCTTTCTTCTTCAACTCTGCCTCTCTCCCCCAAACCTGCACCAGCTGAGCGTCAAGTTCCATGAGGCCATTTACAGTTAATTAGGCTTCCATCTGTCCTTCTAGTCCCTCTCCCCACTATTCCTGTCCATAAGTGCCACTCCCCAACCAAACTAGATTCTTTACTTTTTTCCAGAATGGTCACCGCCTTCCTTCTTTTTATGCATGTGTTGATGGCTCATCCATTTATCTCACCTAAATGATTCCTTTCCATTCTTTGGAATTCTGTTCAAATCTGCTCCTGAAATGATCAAGACTTGTTTCTAAAAAGTCAGACTTGTAGTACCAGATTGTAGAAGGGTGGTTACTAGAAGCAGGGGTTGCGGGGGCAGATTGGTCAAAGGATACGAACTTTCAGTTATAAGATAAGTAAATTCTGGAGACCTGATGTACAGCATGGTGACTAGCATTAAGAATAACGTATTGTACACTTGAAATTTGCTAAGAGAGCAGATCCCAAGTGTTCTCACTACTCACACACAATGGTAACTGTGGGAGGTGATGGATACGTTAATTAGTTTGATTGTGGTAATCATTCTGCAGTGTATCCATATATCAAAGCAGCGCATCCTATACTTTAAATATATGCCATTTTTATTCGTCAAAACTAAAACTGTAAAGTAAAAAAAAAAACAAAAAACCCTTTCCCTTCTATTTAATATAGACAAGATCAAATAGTTGAGACATATTGCTTATGTCTTTCACCTGACAATTAAATATAAAAATTGATCCTTGAATAATGGGGGGGTTCCAACCCCCCCATAGTAAAAAAAAAAATCCATGTATAACTTTTGACTCCCCCCGTATTTAACAACTAGTAGCCTACTGTTGACCAGAGGTCCTACCAATAACATAAACAGCTGATTAACACATCTTTTGTACACTCTATGTATTATATACAGTATTCTTACAATAAGATAAAGTAAGCTAGAGAAGAGGAAACTATGATTAAGAAAATCATAAGGGGGGCCTAGGTGGCTCAGTAGATTAAGCGTCTGATTTCAGCTCAAGTCATGATCTCAAGGTCTTGGGATAGAACCCCACATCGGGCTCCCCATTCGGCAGGGAATCTGCTGGAGATTCTCTTCCTCTCCCTCTGCCCCTCCCGCTGCTCGTGCTCAATCTCTCTCTCAAAATAAATGAATAAATCTTAAAAAAATCATAAAGAAGAGAAAACATATTTACAGCACAGCTGATACTTGAACAGCACAGATTTGAACTGCATGGGTCCACTTGTCCACAAATTTTTAAAATAAAAATATGGGAAAACTTTTCGGAGATTTGTAGCAATCTGGAAAAACTCACAGATGAACCACATAACCTAAGAATATCCAAAAATTTAAGAACAAGTTAGGTATGTTACATATACATAAAACATATGTAGATACTGATCTATTTTACAACTTACTACCATAAAATATACATAAATCTATTATAAAAAGTTAAAATTGATAAAAACTTACACACACAAATGATTACAGACAACACACGGTGCACCATTTGCAGCCAAGAGAAAGGTAAACAAACATAAAGATGCAGGATTAAATCATAACTGCATAAAATTGAGTGTTGTACGCACTGTTCTACGTATAAAAAATTTTGTACCCACCTCCTATTACTATTGTGGTGAACTCAAGGGTTGCGAGTATCACTTAAAATGCCATGTGATGCTAATCATCTCCGAGTAAGCCATTTGTCTCTCTAGTAAATTGCACATCACAATAAAAAGTGATTTCTTGTGGTTCATGTGAATTTTTCATCATGTTTAGTGCAGTGCTGTTCACCTCAGGTAACAGCACGAAACACATCCAGAGTGCCACCAGTGATGTTGGAAGTGCTCCCAACAAGCAGAGAGAAGTCATGACATTACAAGGAAACACTGAATTGCTTGATTTATACCGCAGATGGGGGCCTGCAGCTGTGGTGGCCCACCATTTCAAGATAACAGAATCTGGTGGAAGGGCCATTGAAAACAAAAGAAGAGGAAATTCATGAGGCCGTTGCTGCAGGTATGCCAGCAGGCGTAAAAAATTGCACTTTTTGTGAAATGCTCTTTTATCTCACATTGAAAATTCAGCTTTTATGTGGGCACAGGATTGCTATGGAAAGGCATGTCTACAGACTTTAATAGGATTCAAGAAAAAGCAGTCATATGACAACTTAAAGCAAAAGGAAGATGAAAGATGTTAAACTGGAGAAGTTCATGCCAGCAAAGGATGGTTTGATAATTTTAGAAAGAGGTTTGGCGTAAAAAATGTGCAGATAGCAGAAGCTGCTTCCGACAACCAAGAGGCCGCAGGTAGGTTCCCACCCACCCACCACTAAGAAAATCATGGCAGAGAAAGGATATCTGCCTGAAGAGGTTTTCAATGCAGACAAAAGTGCCCTACCCTGGAAAAAAAAATGTCATGAAGAACATTTGTTAGTAAGGAAGAGAAGCAAGTCCCAGGATTTAAGACAGGAGGAGAAAGGCTAACTCTCTCCTTTTGTGCAAATGCAGTTGGGTGTATGATCAGCCCTGCCCTTGCCCATGAAGCAGCTAAACCTTGAGTCTTGAAGGGAAAAGACAAACACCAATTGCCCGTCTTTTGGTTGTGGAACAAGAAGGCCTGGACAACAAGAACCCTTTTTTTTCTGGATTGGTTCTACTGATGCTTTGTCACTAAATTGAGGAAATGCCTTTTCAGTAAGGGCTGCCTGTTAAAATTCTTTTGATACTGGACCTGGTCACCCTGTGAGTTCAACAACAAAGGTGTCGTCAAGTGGTCCGCTTGCCCCTAGCACAAGGCCTCTAATTCAGCCTCAAGGTCATAGGTCTTAGGGTCCATTGCACGGGATCCTCTACAGAATGACTGACAATAGTATAGAAGAGAATCCTGAGAGAGAGAACATTATGAGAGTCTGGAAGGACTGCACCATTGAAGATGCCATAAATTATCATGGAAAAAGCCATGAAAGCCATCAAGCCTGAAACAATCCATTTCTGCTGGAGAAAACCGTGTGCAGATGTCGTGCATGACTTCACAAGATGATGACAAAGCCAGTCAAGGAAACCATGAAAGAGGTCGTGGATATGGCAAGATAGGTGTGTGTGGGGGAGTGAAAGCTTGCAGGATATGAATCTTGGAGAAACTCAACAGCTCATAGACACCACACCGGAGGAATTAACAGAAGATGACTTGATAAAGATGAGCGCTTCTGAACCAGAGCCAGACAACGAGGAAGAAGATGGAGAAGAAGATGTGCCAGGAAACAAATTGATGTTAGACAATCTGGTGGAAGGGTTCCGATTATTCAAGACCACTTTTATCTTCTTTTAGGACACAGACCCTTCCATCGAAGGGGTGGAAGACCCTTCCACCACTAAAGCAAATGGTGGAAGAAGGATGGGCACCATAGAAAGACATTTTTAAAGAAATGAAAAACCAAAAAAAAAAAAAAATCAGACGGAAATCACAATGTATTTCTGTAAAGTTCCACAAGTGTGCCTGCCTCTCCTGCCTCCCGTTCTCCTCCTCCGCCTCTTCCGCCGCTGCCACCCCCAAGACAGCAAGACCTACCCCTCTTCTTCCTCCTCCTCCTCAGCCTACTCAACGTGAAGATGATGAGGATGGAGACCTTCACGATGACTCACTATTGCTTAACGAAGAGTAAACAGCATCATGCCGTACACTTCATAGGCTTCCCTTCTGTATATGTGCGTGCCTTTGTGTGAAAATCTAATACCGACAGGGAAGAATCATGTGAGACATTTTGCGTCATCACCGCCTAAGTATTTATCATGTGAACATCGAGTGCCATACTTGTGTGGGAATGGGGAGCCTGTTCTTCATGGACATAGGTGAGTGCAATTTAATATAAAATTAATGTGCTGGTTTTCTTACTGTTTTCTTACTTTCTTCTTTTTTTTTTATAACTCTACTTTCAAAGAATTTCATTACCTTACAGTACGCCTCTCTCTCTCACAGGAGAGACTGCGTTTCAGCCTCTTGTCACAGGCAAGTGGTTTTTAAAAAAAAGTAACAATATTTCCAATACTTTATTATAAATATGACTCTAACACTGTATGCCATAAAAATTTCATCATGCTTCATTCATTAGTGTATCACCCAGGCTACCGTTAAGCAATTGTATTGATTACACTAGGTTACGCTAAAGCCATCATATTGCTGCTTTTTCGTTATCAGTGCAGGAATCATTACACCTGTGAATAAATACGAATTTCTTTTTCACATTATCTTCTCACACTTGATGTCTAGTATTATTAATATGTGTAACCTCTACAGTGTTTTGCATCCTACAAGACAGTATTGAGGTAGGTATTGAAAGAGGATTCACCTTGTAAACAGAAAACATAAACTTATGGTACAGGACTGTAGACATATTTTCTCTCCTTTTGATTTTCTTAATAACATATTCTTTTCTCTAGCTTACTTTATTGTAAAATACAGTATATAATACATATAACATACAAAATACGTGTTCATTGATTTATTTATGCTATTGGCAAGGCTTCTGGCTAACAGTTGGTGATTAGTAGTTAAGATTTGGGGGTCTCAAAAGTTATGTATTTTTGACTACACCGGGGTCACTAGCCCTAATTGGAGTATGTTGTTCAGGGGTCAACTGTACTGTACTGTGTTTATTGAAAATAATCCACATATAAGTGAACCTGTGTAGTTCAAACCCATGTTTCTCAAAGATCAACTGTATAGTTTCATAGAAGGCAGGGAGGAGTAAGCCAAAACGCCAAATAGCCAAAAAATCAGGCCATTCTGCCCCTCTCTAGCCCTTAAAGCCACTGATAACAAACCTCTTTCATACTTTTTGCCGAGCCAGGGTACTTCACAGCCTTCTCAAAACAGGGGCCCACTAACAGAGTGGAGGAGGGAATGCAGTGGTAAGATCAGAATGTGGAAACTGGTTCTGCTTCGGGCTGTATCCCTTAATAGCCATGCCAACAGAAAATTCTTTTGAAATGCGATAATGCAGATGAGGAAAATATTGAACTTAGGTATTATAAATACGCATACAATACTGTCTCAAGATATTAGTTCTACCTTCTACCGAGACAAAGCCAGCGGTGTGTTGGTTTCACAACCAGTCCTCCAGGAAGAAGAAAAAGTTGTGATTCATAGCATTTGTGGATTTCCTTGATGCAAATATTCCCACCTGGCAAATTTCAAACTACTAATGGGACGTCAGTAAACACACACTTGAGAAGAGATGCACAGTAACACACTGTTGTCTAATATTATCACCATACAGATACGGTACGTGTAAAGAGCCTCGAAGAGTACAGGAAACAGTGTAAGGTAGTAAATGGATTGTGAATATTTATGACTTTTTGTTTTAAATATAAATTTAATTTGACATTTATATTGAATAATGGTTGTCTTTAACAATTGGCCCACAAATTAGTGAGACTTTTAACAATTGGCTTTGTGAAGAGGCCCTGCTTGTCTATGGGACACCACTGGTAGCATCCATATTTTCGTCTCCAAATACGTTAACGCAAGTGTTGTGTTTGACTGAGAAGTGTATCCCAGTGTTTGCACGTCATAAAACTTAATTACTGTTTTATTTATGAACTGTGAGGTACTTAAAAAGAAAAGACTGATTGCTTGAGATATTTAAACCGTTTATTTAGTCAAAAACCATTTATTGACTGCACACAATTTGCCAGATACTCTGTGAAGCTAAGATAGAAGGAAAAACATCATATGGGTTAATATTAATCATCAAATCTTTGAAGGCAAATGATCAGAAAAATCTCGTCAATTCTTTCTTTGTCAGTTCCTTTTAAATCCGCCCACAGGATCTGGGGGGCAAAAGCTGCTCTTATCCCCAGGTTAGAAGTGAGAAAACTGAGGTGTTGAGACATTAGTTGTCTTGTTCAGGGTCATTTCATGAGTAAAGATTAGAGCTGGCAAAATTTTTACTCATTTTTCCCCACTAAACTACTTTCTGCCTTCCTTTTTCACATAACACACGAATGTCTGGGCACAATTTTTTTAAGTATGGCAGGCTGAAGGATCTTAAGCCAGGGAGAAGAGGTGGGTAGTATATTATATGGAAATCTGTTTTTCAAATAAAAGTTGCCTTGACAGTTTCTAGTGGACTGTCTCCTCATTTACACACAATGGAAGGATGAATAGTGATGTCTTGAAATTTGAGGGCAAGTAACCACAGGATTTGAAATTCTTTTAAAGGGGTGGGTTACAACCTGCAGTTGGGCATGTTAACTTTGAACCAAATGGAAAGTCAACCCTAACTAGATTTTCTTCTTTTTCTTTTTCTTCTTCCTTTTTTTTTTTACTTCTTATTTTATGTAAACATTTATATTACTGAAGTAAACCATAATTACATTTGCGTCTTGATGCAGGAATCATACTACCACACATATAGCACAAAGCATAAGAAAAGTATTTGCTCTGGGATTTCAGGCTCAAATTTAGAAATAAAATTACCAGCCCCTTATCATAGAGGCAGGGCAGGTGCTGCTCAGAGTTTTGACTCCGGAAAGCCAGATTCATTTTTCAAGAGCCTGCCAAAAAAGAAGCATGAGTTGTTTAAGAACAAAAGAAAGGCGAAAGAAAGTAGGATCTTTTTAACAGTCCATCATTCAGAAATACATGCTTAGTGGAACCATGGTGTAAACTCTATTGAAATAAAATACAGGAGAAAGTTCAGTAAAAAAAAAAAAATAATCAATAAAGCCCAAATTACATGATGCTGGCCCAGATTTGGAGTGTGATAACACTGAGAGAATTTTCAACTTTTTGAGGGATGCATGCCCAAAGAATCAGTGAGAGAACAAAAATAATGCGACAACAACAAAAAAATGTGAAATTTTCAGAAAAATAAGAGAACAGAAAGTCTAGCCAGCATACCAGTTTTGGTACGATTCTCTGACCATAGCTTTTTATGAGAAGGATGCTAGGAACATGCACTAATGAGAAGATTCACCCTTTGCTGAAATTTTATGCCATGTGGCTATTTACACGGTAGGTCAATGATCAGGTGTCAAGAGAAACGCAGTGACCAGGACAGTGACAGTGGGGTGAAGGGCAGGGTCTCAACCTACCCATGTCAAGATGAAAGTCTTCTGCTTTCAGGGCAAGGCATTCTGCTCCAAGCCACGAAAGAACCTGCCTAAGCCACAGCCAGAGAGGGTGTCAGGCTTGCGTTCGAAGGGAGGAACTCCTGCTATTTTTGTCCACTCTGTATCTTAAGGGGCATGAGGTTTTGCAGCATGTACCTGAGAAAAGGAAAAATAGGGATGATTAAAAACACAGAAGGGATTTTAAGTTTCAAATAGAAATCAATGAGCAAAAAAGGAAAAAGAAATCAAGTGTCTTCAGATATGTCTGATTAAAAGGTAAGTCAATGCCTATTTTTGACACATTCTTCCCGTCCATGAGACAGCAATGGTCTTATTTTTTGCCCCAGACCAAAAGGAGCCTCCCTGAATTTTGTAGGCATTTCCATGCATGGAAAAGGACAGGCCTAATAATTTTCTGGGATCTTTCTTTCTGATCATGTGCTTGGTTGTTTAGACCAGTCTAGTTAATAATAATAATAAAATGCAGTTGCGTGCCGGCTCTGGCACTTCATTCCCAGCCCCCTCCCATAATACAGCAGAGAGAATATTGTTGTTGTAATTTACAAGAAGGAAACTGAGGCTTACAGAGATCAATTTCCTTGCTCAGAATAGAGTCACTTAGTACCAAGAGGCGACCGATTAGGATCCCAGACCTTCTGTCTTCGGGCCCAGCTGCTCCTCCACACCCCGGTGCCTTTCTCTGATCGGCGATCAGCCTTGTTGACATGATAGGGAAGGTTCATTTTTGGCTTCTGGGCAGTTTGGTAATGCTTTTCGGTACAGTGGGCTGAATTAGACTCACAGGGTTGCCTATTTTTTCAAACACTCTTCAAAAATGGGGTGGCGCTATGGGATGGGCTGAAGGATGATTATAAAAGCCTTTTCCTGACAAGGTCTGAATCACAAACAGTACATCTGGGAGCTTATATAATTATCTCCTTGCTATGATGAACAATTTGCATGTTGAAGATTATAATGTGCATAATCCTAATTTGTGGTAAATTTAACCTGGAGAAAAATTATATGCTAAGGGTTGGGAGTCATTTGAAAGTCCAACAAGAGAAGAAAGGTTCCATAAAGGGGGAGAAACGCCTCATATTCACTATAGAAAGCATATATCTAAAGAATGTTTATGCCACTAAAGTGCCCAAAAATATCATGTTAATCTAAAAAACCGTATATACAGTATGATCCCAGTTTTGATTTAGGAAATACTGCATAGTTCTGCATGTGTGTGTGTGTGTGTGTGTGTGTGTGTGTGTGAACATATAATTGGAAGGAAATATGATCGGATCCATAATATAGAGATAGTGTGGATTTTTCTCTATGATGTGACAGTGGCTGATTTATGGATAATTTTGGTACCTCTTCTAGCATGTGGTTATGCTCCGGAGGGACCAGCTGGATTTAATTTCCAAGTCTTTCACTTGCTGTGTGGCCCTAGGCACCCTTTGCCTTTGTTGTTATGCATGTAAAATGGGAATAATATTAGTATCTACTTCCTGTGTTGCTGCCGAAATAGAAAGGGATAATGTAAATATGCAACAAGCCAGCACAGTCACTGCACACAGTAATCTCTTCAATACAGCAGTGCTAATTGCACTGTCTTCTTTTATACTTTCCCAAATTTTTCAAAATTTCTGAAAGACTTTGTTTTTCCTAATCAGAAAATAAAAACAAAAATGCAGAAACTTTACAAAATGTGTTGGAATTAATTTAACTGAATTTGTAACCAGCACTTGTTGCTAGTTGACCACGTTTTTTTTTTTTTAAAGATTTTATCTATCTATTTATCTATCTATCTATCTATCTATCTATCTATCTATTTGAGAGAGAGAGAGAGAGCATAAGCTGGGGGAGAGGCAGAGGAAGACGGAATCCCAAGGAGATTCTGTGCTGAGCGTGGAGCCTAAAGTGGGGCTTGATTTCATGATCCTAAGATCATGACCTGAGCTGAAAGCAAAAGTTGGATGCTTAACTGACTGAACCACCCAGGTGTCCCGCTAGCCGGCCAAGTTTTAATCTAATTAAATCTAACAATAACTTGGTAAGAGACGGTATTCTTTTGCCCCTGGTCTAGATCCTGGGCCACATTCTCACTGGTAGTAAGAGTCAAGAAATGGAATTCCAATTGAATCTAGCTGTTCCCAAACCCACGTGTTGTCAGACTCTTTAGTTTTCTTACCGAGCCCTCCTGAAAGGGGTATTCCCTAGCCTCATTGTCCCTACCTTCCAGGATAGTTGAGAGAGAAAAATAAACGTCAGAAGCAATTGGGGAAAGAGTAAAGCGTGCAAAGAGACATAATGGGAATTCAGGAACAAAGGTCAGAGGGTCCCGGGGTAGTCCGAGGCAGGAGGTGGAAATTGCGTTAAGCCCTGAGGGATCAATATTAATAATACAGGTTCAAGGGATATGCCTGTAAAGGCATTTGACTAAAAAGGCAATAAAGTGGCAGCATTTCCTGCCCTTCAAGTCTCCTAGGGTTATTTTTTTTTAATGAGTGGAAAAAAATTTTAAATGTTTCTCCAGTTTTACCACCAAGCTTTCTTTCTTGTGTTGCCACCTTCCCAGTGACTTTTATTATGGCATTAAAATATTTCCCAGGCATTATCGCCATCTCTACCCAGTGACAGCATTTTGCAGGCAGTGGGCAGCGGTGGTAGTGTACAAAAAGACAAAGGGACCTCTGAGAATGCGGTTTCAGGACTGCCCAGCCCCACAGATCTGTGCGGCACCTTGGGGCGTGCGGGGGTGGAGCGGACATCCCAATGGGATTCTCTTCCTAAAGTAAATAGTTTCGGTTCCATCACCGCATAAAGTGCCTGCCTGAGTGCAAGGTTCACACTCACAGCTCTCTGCAGCGGAAAGACTGTTTTAATTACAAAAGGGAGGGCAAAGGAGGCGAACCGAGGGAAATGTGGACGCCGCTGGATAATAAATGAAGGTTTTAATAGGCCTCTGTTGATTCTGAAATCTTGGTTTCTTGCTCACTGATCTTAAGATGGTGCGAAACTGCTGGATATGGATTTGAAGGAAGGTGGTTTGGACCCACCAGTATAGGACCTCCGAGGTCCCATTGATCCTGAGGTTTTGTAGGAATAACTACCATTTCTGAAGTAGGTATTATGCATCAGGTTTTCATGGATTTGTTCAACAAATATTAAGTACCTATTCTTTGCCAACCATGGGGGTTCTCATGGTGAACAAAACAGTCACTCCCAGCCCTTAGGTGGCTTTTAGTCTAGCCAGGAAACAGTCAATCAAATTAAATTAAATATGCGGTAAGTACCATGACGGGGGAGAAGTGTAAGGTAGTTGGAGAATCACATCGAAGGAATTGGAACTACCAGTAAGATGGAGGAGGGTTTCTACCAGGAGTGACTGAACTAAGGTACGATGAAGGAGCAGGCGTTAACTGGATCGCATGGCGTGAGGGAACATGGCTGGAACGAGGGTTCCAGGCTTCCAAGAAGGTTGGTTTGGCTGCAGCAGAAGGGTCACGGATGAGAGTTGAAGCGGAAGCGGCTGCAGAGGTAGGAAGGAGCCAGATCATGCAAGATCTTTGCCAGCTCTGTGAGTTCGACCGTATCCTCACTTTGCAGAACAGGCAAATGAAGCTCAGAGAAAACGAGGGATGAGCATCAGGTCACATAGCTAGTTGGTGACCTCGGTGGGGTTGGAACGATATCGGTCCACTTCTAGAGCCCAGATTTGCCTCTGTTGCCCCCAGTGATGACAATCCTATTTGACACATTGTCCAGTGGATTTCTCTCCAGATGACCCATTAAAGGCAACTTTGCTCCCTGGCTCCAGGTTCTAATGGCAAACAGCGCCTCCTCCACCAGGGAAAGGAACACTGCTGTGCTCTCTCAGGTAGGAAAGAGGACTGCTTCACCTACCAAATCAGAATCCTTGTTTCAGACGGTATTTACTTTAAGGTTTCTTATCAAAGTCATCAGTATTCAGAGCTCCCTCGATGACCGTGAGGACATTTTTTTCAGGAAATAGTTTTTCGGTTTTGTTTTTTACTTTTTATATCTTATTTATTTGTGAGAGAGAGTGAGAGAGAGCATGAGCAGGGGGCAAGGGCGGAAGGAGAAGCAGACTCCCCACTGAGCAGGGGGCCCAATGCGGGGCTCAGTTACCCAGACCCCTGGATCATGACCTCAGCCAAAGGCAGATGCCTAACTAACTGAGTCACCCAGGGGTCCCGGGAAATAAAGTTATATTGTTTCATTCGCGTAAGACTTGTTTTCTTGTTTTCAAGCATCAGTAGCCACACTGGCTGTTTGTCATGCGTTCTGCCAGAGCAGGTTACACACATTATCTCACGGCGGCCCCAGTGAGCCACCCAACGAGGCGAAGACATGCAGTTGATTATTCCCTTTTTACAAAGGAGGATATCGAGGCTCACAGAGTTTAAGTGACTGGCCTTAGGTCACACAGACTAGGAAGGACAGAGGTGAGGTTTGAGTTTAGGAAATCCGACTCCAAAGACACATTGTTACTGTAGTGTTTCAAAAATTCCACTTCTAAAAAGAGAATTAGTGAAATAAGAAAATTCCTAAAAATGTTGCCTGCTAGTATGTACTGTAGTTCAACAATAATTATATTGTTAGACAAGGAAAAACTTGTCATATAAAGATTCTCAGTGGCTTTGACACCAATTATGGATGCTTTAGGAAGTCAGTGTGATTTCCTAAATTAAGATGTCAAGTTCAAGATGCAGGATTTTCTTAAAAAACAGAAATGGCTCACTTCCTAAAGATGAAGGATTCATATATTTTGAGACTCTGTCTGTGTGTGTGTGTGTGTGTGTGTGTGTGTGTGTGTTGGGGTTTGGTGAAAAAAAGAAAGTAAAAGAATTATTTTATTTTGGTAATCTTTCAAAAATTACATGTTTGCTTTTGAAGTTCATATGGTAAGCTGGTGGGGGTAGGGAGACTGCTTTAAAACATATCCACAGAGTGAGACGTTGATTTCTCTCCAGTGCTGTATTTTGTCCTTTCTAAAGAAGAAAGGTTTTCCTTCACAGTGCATTTACGTCAAATTCTAAAGCCTCTCACAAGAGCCTATCATATCAGCCTTGTCAAGTCTCACTTGTTGAAATGAGTGGGATTTGAAAACTCCTGAGTGTGCTACTACATTTTCCATTTATGTTCAGGGAATACGGCTGTGTGAAAATGAGGTCAAGAGTTGGCGTGTGCATGGTGGGGGAGGGGGTTGGGGGAATTTGAGGGAGAAACAGGTCTAAACGAGTGAAACTAAATAGATCAATTGTTTCAGATGGTGGAGGACAGTGGTATCACGAAGGATGAGACAAGGCATTTGGGAGGAAAATATATTTTATTTCATTTATTTCTTACATTTTTAAACCCTTATTGCCCTATTTAAACTACTTATTACACCAAATGTTAGAGTTTAACTGAAAGAAGCCAATGTCTTTGCTCTCAAACTATACACAAGTTAAATGTTAAAGTTAAATGACCTATTTATCCCCACTGAAATAACAATAAGATGGTCTTGGTTTTTTTTTCCTTTTTGAACTCAGCTAGAGACAAAGAAGTATTATGAAAAAGATGGATACTTTCATTAAGATTTCTCATCTTCCAGAAAACGAATTTGTTATTTTTTTTGACAGATTTGAAAAAACACAATTCTAAAATTAACCTTGATTATATTTTAACCTAAGCCCAAACTCTATTATCATTGAATGACCATGACCAGATGCATTTTAGTGGAGGTAGGAATTGTTTATTGAGGGGGGAACTGCACATGACCGTCAATTTCTATTTCTATAATTCTTCGTAGTCTTCTTCCTATAACTAACTACAAGTGAATATCTCTCAGGCTTCCCAAGAAACTTAGATGTTTTTCAAAAAATTTAATTTGGCGAAGAAGCTTCTTAAATAAACAGCAAATTTCTTTTTCAAGGAGAGACCAAATGTTTTCCTCTAGCAGCCAGTAGAGGGAGCTGTTGGCATTTGATTTGGCCTTTCAACGCGACCTGGAAGTTCCCTTCTTAATTAATTCAATGTTTGAAATCAAACCACCGTTTAAATGTAATGATATTAATATGCAAGGATAGACATGTAAACGTGGAGATTTTCCATTCCCATTAAACTTTCTACACAACCACATATTTCTGGTTCTTCTGTGGGCCTCTTTTAGAGAGCTTATGTTAGAGAAATGTTGGCTGCTATAAATTAAAGCTGCTCAGAACTGAGTTCATGCACCTAGGCAATGATTCAACATTTCTAAGACTGATTGCAAGTCAAGAAAGAAAGCAGCTTCTTTCTCCTACTCTAGGAAGAAAGAGAAAGGAAGAAAGAAGAAAGAAAAAAGAAAAGAAAGAAAGAAAGGAAAAGAAAAGCAAAACACATAATTGACCTAGAAACAATACTTGAAGTTTTCAAAGGACACTTAGCATGAGCTAGGTTTATAGTAAATTTGAGGATCTTTAATCCAGAGGGAAGAATTTTTTGTAGTTAAGGTTCTGGGGATATTTGATGGTGTCCTTGTGATAAAACAGAGTGTATTGATTTTTCTTATATTCCCTCCACCCCAGATTCATTTCCTTAGCTGTGGGTTTTTAAAGATTTGTTTCATAGCCTAGTACTGAAAAGATACTTTTCCTTTGTTTTTATTTTTTTAGTTAAAATGGGTTACTATGGAACAATTTCCAAACACCTCCCCAAGCCTGACAGAGAGCCAGGAAGTGACTTTTTGGTAGTACCTCTTCTCAAATAGTCTGTGACAGTAGACAAGTCCCACTTGAACCTTGGGGAACACTGGAGAGAGAGTTAGAAATAATCTTTCTGATACAGCTGGATTTTTTTTCTCCTAAAATGAACAGAAAAATAAACTATTAGATATTTAAACCAAGGATATTGAGAACCTGAAATCGTACCACCCTTGAAATGGAAAATTACTTGAAAAGATAGAGAGCGATGTTTCGTCTTGAAAGGCATTAGCAAATGATCACTAAACACACTGCCCAATCTTTGCTGATCGATGTAAGATTTGTTTGTGAAGGTACACTGACAGCGAAGCAGAAATACAGGGTTCGTTGTGTTCCCGAGTACAGAAAGGAGTGCCATTTTCTTGGGACAGTACAAAACAGTGCAATTTGCAAATTGAATGCTAACCCAAAATCACTTCCCCTGTTCACAAAAACATTAAGTGGAGCTTCTTGGAAAGAAAAAGAAAAGAAAAAGGTGTTTTTTTTTAATCTGAATGAGGACAATGTTCTATGCTATTTCCAGGTAGTGTGTATTTCCTCAAATCGCTCATGCTCCTTCATGGGTCTGGCCAGAGCTATGTTTTGTGTTGATTTCTGGGCCTTGCCATCAACATTAATTTTGCTGCTCTTTCTGAGAGAAGTTGTTAGGGGGAGAAATGAGCCAGTCGTGCAGGTAGAGTTGAAAGACAAGGAACAAAAGTGCTGGATGGCACTCTTGAGTGGTTCAGAGAGCTGGGACAAGAACACCCGAGCGCCATTGAACATATAATTTTAGGTGAAATTGTGTTCCATGTGAAGCATTAATTTTAATAGAGACTTTATATATAAGCTCTCGTTTGAATAATAATGTAAAATTAAATTTAAATTGTAAATAACGTCCAGATACTGGTTGTTTCCTGGCTCACATTCTTTAGCACATATGGCGCTGGCATAAGCTTGTGCCTGTCTGCCTACTCTGGGTAATTTTGCATGCAAATAGTTTTAGTGCCTATGTTGAGGTGCTAAAACGTGTTTAGTACACTTGAAAATATTTGCATTGCAAAAGGAGACTGAATCTCCTGAGGAAAATCAAATTGATATTTTGTATTAAGAGACCACTCTGGGCACGGCGTGGCATTCTTCTATGGAGACTTCTGTTTATAGTGCAACTAGCATTTTTAATTGACCTTTCGAAGAGAAGGTCTGGCTACAGCTTTGCCAGGCTTATAAACCGTCAGATCACCTCCTGGCAGCGTTCACCACATTAATCAGGAGGGCAGAGAGAAAGCTAAGGACGGAATCTCCTCGCCTTGGCCGGACTGTAGCTTTTCAGGCCGCAGGTTGGAGGACGGGTAGGATAAATACGTTAATGATAATTAAAAGTTTCAGCTGAAATGTGCCTAACTAATTAGCTAACTAACTAACCAGCTAACTCAGGCAAGGCTTTAGCACGGTGAAGCAGCAGCGGATGCTGGGTGTGAGGCCGCACACCCGCTCCCATTTGCCACACTCCCATCTGCTGCATTTACGGGAACCAGTTCGTTAAGAGTCTGAATTGAATCCAAATAAAATGCATTTCTGATGCAAGCCCGATGACTGGTGCCATTCTACGCTGCATTATGTCAAATTAGAGTCCGTTTGGAAAAGAGGTTACAGAGATCTTACGTAAATGTCGCCTGCGTAGAACATGGAGGGAGAGTTCTGCACAAAGTCAACATCCGAGTGCTGTAAACAAATCAGCCTCCTTCCCGATTTGGCCCCTGTTCATCAAGACCAATTAAAACCTCGGGCCCCCTGATAAAGCCATAAAGAAATTTCAAGAGACATGCTAGGAAGAAGTCTGTAGAACTTTCCCTGTAGCCATCTTTGCAATGTTTGTAGGGAATTCTATTTTATTCCACTGACTAATTTCAGGTGTAATAATGGCCTTAGAAAATGAAAGTAAGTTTAGTGTCCATAAAATAAACAGATGATCTGAGGTCTCCAGGAGGAATTCAAATTGTGGTTCTTCTCTGTCTGCACCTCCCTCCTCTGCGGAGAAATGATGCCAGATGGAATTCTAATACCTCCCATTGTTGTTGAGTGGCTCTATGGCTTCCAGCCCAAGCACCAAAGAGATTGCCTACCATAGGTGCTTATATTGGCTGAAACTCTGGGGTTTGATCCAGATTTTCTCCCCATATTTTACCCTTCTACACCTAATATTTTATTTTTTCATCCCTGCCACTTTCCACAGAAGGCAAGGTGCAGTATTTTGTGTCAACGAATAGCCATAGACAGGTAACCGGCAAGAGCCAAAAGGAACTCATTATGAATACAAACCAGGAAGGAGGGGTTGACTTACTGTGTTAGTGAAACTCTTGTTTGCAATCTATTTCCTTTAAAGCCAGCCTAAAAAAAAAAAAATAGCCCTGTTGTCTGTGGGATCTTGGCACATCAATCAATCCATTAAGTAAGTAAATAAGGCAATAACTAAACAATAAATCATTTTGCATTTCACGCATGCACAAACCTTTGATACATAAATGACAAGAAAGGTTGAGATTTGGAGGCTACAGCCTCTGTGCTAATAATTTTGCACACAAGAGAAAGAACCGTTCTGAGCTGTGGTGCACTGCTCCTCTGGTCCTCAAATCATGGGGCTTCTCTGCACCCCTTTGGTGCTTGTGTGTGTGATGCATGGCATGGGAGTTGTTTGTGTGCCTGTGTGTATGTGGTGTGTGGGGGGGCGTGCTGTTAGGGGGAAGCCTCCCACACATTTCTGCCATCACAGACGGTGGGCAAACAGCTGTCTCCACAGCTGAGGCCACTGGAGCTGCTTGCGCTGCTCCAGTAACTCGAGAGCACACGGCTGGTCCCTGGATGGCACAGAGCACTGTGCCTGCAGCAAAGCGCCAGAGCTTTCCTGGGGCTGAGCAGGCGGAGACTTTGCCACCAGACACAATAAGCATCTGAAATGGGGTCTCATGAATAATTCATCCTTGGTGTCCTACGAAACAAAGAAATGATATGTTTGCTGGTAGATAACTGTGTTGTGGCATTTGTAAATCTTTTTGAATTTGGAGCTGATCATGTTTCTTGTTGGTAGAGAAATATGGTTTGGTTGGTTTTTAATTTTTCCCCCTAAAACAAAAAGTTGGAAGTTCAATGCGATAATCTTACAGGGAGCGTCTTCCATGAAATACTGGATGGATTATACTAATTTGGCTTGTGATTTAGGAATTTTAAAAAAATCTCATTCAGTGAAAAGGGATGTTAAAATGGTTTTACTGCAATAAAATACAGCAGGATACCGGGTCCTCAAGGAGATTATTTTTTTTTCCCTTAGTAGGCAAGCAGCCCACTTTTGCTAATGCAAGTTTCATTACCAGAGACTAAAAAACAGTGGTGCCTTTAGCATCCCAGGAGGACATCGGGAGGAACAATTCTTCACTTGCACTAAAATATTAGTAAAAATGATACTTCAGTGAATTGAGCCCTAAATTGTTTTAGTGACAGTTAAATACCCACTAATTTAACACTAGTTAAATTGGCAATAAAATGACCCCCAACCGAGTGGAGCCAACTATCCTATTTCGCCACAATGGTTCCAGACCTAATGCCAGTGATCTATAAGGGCCACTGGGCACACTTTATGCATTTGCATAACAAATACTTCCAGTGTTGTATGAAGTAGCCAGCTACTCAAACTTATCATAATCAGAATTTATAATTAGTATTTGTGTATTCATTTCATTTATTCTTTAATATCTGTGTACTCATTTCCCCGAGAAAAAAAGAAAGAAAGAAATCGATTTAATAGTTCTTCATTGTCTTTGAAATGACAACCTGGCAAAACAAATCATGGTGATGTTCTCTGTCATCTCTCCAATAATTATCTCAAATCTGTCATCTATTATTCACTCACGCTTTCTCCGTGACACTTCCCCTCCCCCCCCACTATCTCCTGTAGTCTCCCCAGCTTTCAGGTTGCCCAGGAATTACTGTGCAACCGTAAACCTCACACAATCTGATATGTTTGGCAGGGGAAGTCAGAAAGAAGGCACGTTGATTTTGCTGAAAGAAAAAAAAAACAAGTGAAAACAAAATATGGGTCTGCCGGTTATACGCTGGAGTAAAAATACAATTCCTTCGTGCTTTCAGGTGAGGGAGTTGGCAATTGGAGTTTGAACGGGTAGGTGGTGAGCCCTCCAAGGTGCAGAGGAGTAGCGGATGCTGTGTGAGCGTGCGTGTGTGGTTGTGGCTGCTCTTGGCGTTTGTTTCCTGAAGCTCCCAGAATGAACCAGAGAGGAGGTTCACAATATACACGCAGGTAATGACTACTTTTCTTTACTTTGGCTGTGTAGGATTACGGCTATAAATAAAATTATGGTGGTACATAAATTGCTTTGTACCTTTGAAAAGATAATTAGATTTCCAGTGGAGCTAATAATGAGATAAGTAGTAAGAATGTCCTGGGGCCAATGAAATATCATTAGAAACCGAGGTGATAGCTTTAAGATGAACAAAACACAAGCAAAGCTTCCAAGGTCAGAGGCAGCGTCTAATAGACACGTCCCTCACTTCCCAGGCACCTCGTCTGTGCTCCCCACCACCTCCTTGCGCCCTCCGTGTTAGTGTGGAACAGCAGAAGTCTCTCACGCTTCCTCCCCACAAGATTCTTGAAGCTTCGTCAGGCTCAGTCAGCTATGGAAGGAGCTGGATTGCTATGACTTTCCAGAACATCAGCACCAGGACTTCCAACATTTTGTTTCCAGTATGTAAGAGTCCTTTGTGGGGATATCAAGCAAATCCATACTTCTGATGTTGTAGTTATTCTGTTTAAATATCTGAGAACCAGAAGAAAATTGAAATAAAAGACACTTAAGGATGTGTGCTATGATAATAAAAATAGTAACCAAAATGAAGAAATGCCAGGAAGTCAACTGACAACTTAGAACATATAAGGTTAAAAAAACACACACATACACACAACAGGATCTCTGCATGAAAGAGACTTGGATTTCCTCATCTATGTATATTTCCTCTTCTGTATAATGGGGACAAAAAGGCACACTACCTCATAGACTCCTTTTAGAAAACCAGAACTAGTGATCTAATAATGTATGTAAAGTGTGTCCAGTAGCTTGAAACAGTCTAAGCACGTCTGAGTCACTTGGAGAGCTTTGACACTCTCCCAACACCCTGCTCTACCTCTGTCCTAATAAAGCAGAATCTGGGGGAAACAGGCCTTGGCATTAGAGTTTTTAATGCTCCCCTGGTGATTCCAGTGTGTAGCCAAGGATTTGAACAACTGGTGGAAAAGCCTGAAACTGAATGACCACTCAGTAAATATTATTCGATTCTTCTTGTTCATATGATATAACTATTAGCTTTGTCAGGACGCAGACTCTTTGATTCCTGAAAGGAATCCTTGAGACCAGTTAGTCCATGGTCATGCTTCAAAAGTAAAGAAGCTGAATCCAGGAGGATGAGTGACATGCTTATGGTCATACGGTTACTGGTGGAAAAGAGAGAGGGGTTCCAGTATTCATTCTACAATACTGAAGTTGCACTCCCTGCCACAGCTCTTAAGAGCGGAAGGGAGGTCTCAGATGAGGCTGAGCGCCATCTTTCCTGCTTTCTTTTCTCAACAGTATTTTGTGGCAATGAAGAGACCATTAAATGTCCAAAGTAAAGGATTACACCCTCAACTCCTATCTTCATTAGCTTGGCCTAGGAGCATTTATTCATAGAAACTTTTGAGCAGAGAACCCGAATCCCAGCAGTGCTTCTGTGTGGAGGGCACACGCGGATGTAGCCTGGCTTCTGAGAGTGGGTGTCATCAGGCTTCTCCACCTCACTGAGCATTTCCTGCGTGATTGATATGGAAAATCTGAGCAATTTACCACAACACAGTTATGAGCCATCATACAGGTGCATTTAATTTTTAATTACTCTTAAAAATGTTTTTAATAATTAGTAGCAATAACCACTAATTGGCATGTAAGCTATTCTTGCACCAGCAGGCAAACTGTAGGTTTACTTCTGCACACCCACACCCAATCAACTGAAAATTGCTTCCATGCTTATCTTATAATTACTGTGCTTAATGCTGTTTGCATTGTTTGGAAGCTTTTGTAATTAATTGATTTTTTCTTTTTTTTTTTTTACCTCTGAACCTGTACATGGAACAGTAAAGATTAGTCCTTTGCTCGGTAACATCTTCTTTACGTTGAATTGTGTAGACATACATAAGGGGGAAAATAATGGCTTTTGTTTTTACCTGCCAAATTGATTTCCTTTGGTTTGATGATAGATAGTGAGATAGATCCCATGTAGAATATGAAACTTGTCTGGCTGCCTCCTTGTCTTTCTGGCTCTCCTCAATGCGGTGGCCTACTGTGGCACAATTAATATTTTTAGGCAGACTTTTTTTACAGCCTCCATGTACGTTTATATCATCTGCATTATTGATTTTGAAACCATTTCTGGGTAAAAGGGCAATACTTTGCAAGTGTGTCTATTCAAGTAAAGGTCAAGACAGTTAAAGTTGCATTGTTTGTTCCTTGGGCGTCTTTAATTGGTTTATATTTGTGCCTATAATTGTGCCTTTGATCTGTGACAGTCACAGTTAATCACTAAAGAAAACCATGAAATAAACTAAGATAGCCAGTATGGGAAGCCATTTTAGAAACAGTGATGGATCTGCCAATGTTTTCATAGTAGTAAATGGCAAATAAAATTTTATGATGAGAAAGACAAAAGATAAAAATTTGACTTTATAATTGTAGGCCATTATGTGCTGGTTATAAACTGAAACTGGATGAAGGCTTGGGTATGAATATTGCTCTTTTTACTTATTCTCTCACTCACTGAATAGTCATACGGAATATGGTGGGCCAAGCAGTGTGCTAGAAAATGGGAATGCGAAAGGAATAAGACATTGTAGGAAAGTGTGGTCTTGGGAGTCAGAAAAAAACGCAGTCTGAAAATCTTGATTCCACAACGAAGTAACTGAGAGGCTTTCGGACTATCATTTCGTCTTTCAGAACCTGATTTCTGTCATCGGAAAAGTGAGGAGAAGGACACCTACCTTGAATAGTCATTGTGAAGATTAAATGAACAATGATATGTGAAGCACTTCACGCTTTCCTGTTGCTAGTATTTACGTAATGTACGCATGCATAATTTAAATTAGATCAAAGAACTCAGTCTAGTGAGTGAATGAGATCTATCACTTACAGGGTTCTTTGATTGCAGGCGACAGAACAAATTCTGGATGCCTACGCAGGTGAGAAGTTTATTGGAAATCTATTGCGATACTCACAGGATCAACTAGAAGGCTGGAGAATCAGGCTTGGAAACAGAGGAAGGACTAGCAAAATGAAGAGTTTAAGTCTCAGGATCTCACCAACAGCCTTGGAGGGCATCACCAGTGAACAAATGCATTCCAATTTTTGCCCTTGTTCTTTCTTCTTTGTTCTCAAGACTCAAAGTCTTAGAAGAAGGAAAGAGAAAGGGAGAAGAAGGAAGGGAAGAGGGAGAGGGAGAGAGAGGAGCTAACAGAGCATGAACTTAGTCATGTGCCTATCTCCCAAGGTGGGGCACCTCGATTTCTAGGTGCACTGAGGCCGTATACAGCAGAAGATACACTACACACACACACACACACACACACACACACAGTTAATGGGTGATTAGTAGACTAAAATCAACACAAAATACATAACACAGAATCTGATTACAGTGTCATAAGTAGGGTTGGCTTCATGGAGATGTGATCTGTGCTGTCACAAAGGGCCCCATGCTTAGCAGCCCTTACATGTGGTTTAATGTTCCGTGCCACCATTTAAAAATCCTTAATAATTTATTAACAAGGGGCCCTACATCTTCATTTTGCCCTGGGTTGTGCTAATTTTGTAGCAGGTCCTGTCTTATGTCCTATGGTAGGGATCTATACACAGCTCTGTAGAAACACAGAGGAGGGAAAATATCCAGGTAAGGATTCACGGAAAAGCCAGGAAAGGGTTCAAGAGATGAGAATTAAAGTATCAGTCAGGGTTTGCCATGTGGAGAAAGGGGCTAAGGTGTTCAGAAGCAAAAACCACCAATATTTCTTATGATTAGGATATTAGACATGATTTTGGCATAATTTGAACTAAAAGTCATCCCCTTAAGAGTGGTAAAGCAAATAACTTACTCTTACAGATGGGAGCAAACAACTCCCTTCCGCCCTCTGTAGGTCAATGCCAAGCAGTGGTGGGAACCTGCACCAGCCATGGGAAGAATCCCACCAGAGCCCAATAAAGCAGTGTGCTTGCAGGCCACTAGAAACTTGTGGCTTAACTGTCATCTGAATCTTCCTTCCAGCTAGCTTCCTCCTGAAGTCACTGGAAGCAAGCAGTGTCCCCACTGCAGACTCCTATCTTCTTGGCACAAAGCTCATATGTTAATGGCAGGGCGTTTGAGTGGGATGGTAGAGAGAATACGCAGAGCAGTTTAGCTTTGCTTCCATGTGTTATTTTAGAATTGATGCAACTTTGCTTTTCAGTGTTTCCTGATACCAAGACTTTTTCCATTCTTTTATCATATATTTTTAGAGAATTTCAGGCGTCTAGCCCAACATTTTTCTAAGGCATGAATTTCCTGAACATGTCCAACAAGTGCTCCTACAGCCTTGGCTGGAATACCTCCAGCCCATTTGGGTTTTGGATAGATCTAATTGTCAGAAAGTTCTTCCTTCTATTGAGTTGAACTTGGCCTCTGAGTAACATTCACCAAGAGGTGTTTTGGAGTCACTCAGATTAAGCCTGTTTCTCTTCCTTATGCAAAAGCAAAATATATTCTCTAACTACAACAGTGGAAATTTTCTTTGCTATTGGGGTGCATCCCACTGGGAAAATACATATAAGGTTTCTTATAAGGAAGCTCCTTTTAGCACTTTGAGAACCATATACTATAGGGTAGAGTCTGAGAGGGTCCTCCAATGAGATCATAGGATAATGTTATACCTCCGGGATGGCACAGGCCTGAAAGTTTCTCCTCCAGATTCATTTTGTCTTCTGAACTTCATACTCTCCATGGGAAACAACTTTTTCCATTCCCTTTATCATTTGTAATGTACCAGGCTCATATCCAGCTGCCTCCATTGCATGAGAGACAGAGTAGGTCACAAACACCCTTGTGCCAGGAAGGACAGCCCAGACATTTGCCATCTGTGTCTCAGCTTTCTCAAGCTCTGTTCTTGGGTTGCTTAGCTAGGGACACTCCCATACACACTCTTTCCCATTCCCCTGGCAATGGAAAGAATTGGCATATTGCATGTTAGGTTTACGAAGGAGGACTTATTTTACAAGATTTCCCTAAATTTTAGTGAGGTCCCCCCCCCCGCAATGTGCTGGAATAGTGTGCATTCAGATGGGTGTGCTAAAATTAATCTACTCAATTATAACAACAAGTTCATCTTCATAATGACGTTTTGTTTTGTTTTATGGGGAAATCAAGGCATCAAGTCAAATAGGTATCAAGTTCTTTTCATAAGTATAAACATTCATTGATTAAAAGGTAATTAGAATTATAGGTACTTGGATATTTGCCAAAGAGTCCTATTGAACAAGGGCCTCTTCCATGACCATGAACTTAATCCCAAATATCATGTCTCCTCCTCTTTAGTTGCCTTGCAATGTGTTGCCTCTTAATGCTGAAAATCAAACCATCCCATTATACTCCCTTATCCCTTAAATATCAGTTTCAGGAATACAATACAATTTTCTTCCCTTCATCTTCTCTTTCTCACTCCCTATACCCTAATTTTCTTTGTACAATCTTCCCAACTTGATTATTTGATGTCTGGCCAAGGTAGAACTGTACAATGCAATCATGATGAGCTTGACTGGAACTTACATGATATTAGCAGCAGATATAGAATATCAGGAAAATACAAGGTAGACTAATTGCAGAAAGAGTGGCTAGATGATTTACAGAGCACCCCATGAGCCATGCCTTCTGGTGGGAATGATACAGACAATTTCCTTCATCCTTGCAATGCTGCAAGGCAGGAATTATTGTTCATATTTTAAAGATAAGGAAACTGACACTCAACACTTTTAAGTAACTTTCCCCAATTCAGTCTCCTCTTAAATGGTGGAGCTAGGGTTAACCAGCCTTTGAAAGTTGATATTGCCAGTGAAGAAGTGAATGAAAAATCCTAGACTTGAAACGCCTGGCTGAAGGCAACCTAGACTTGCCTGCGTGACTCCCCAATATACTACTCTTTGATATGAGGGGATGCAGCTTACAGGTATAGCTCAAATTGTTTCCAGTGTAATCCAGAACTCCTTAAATATTGAGCTTCTAAGGTATTGTAACAGTGATCAAGATTTTGGTAACAAGTGTCTTGCATTAAGCCATTGCAGGTGGGATGACAAGGCCATTGAAAAATAAAGCTATAAATGGGGCGCCCGGGTGGCTCAGTGGTTTGAGTGTCCCACTCTCGATTTTGGCTCAGGTCATGATCTCGGGGTCTTGAAATGGAGCCCGGCATCGAGCCCTGTGTGTGGAGCCCCAATTCAAGCTCCTTGTTGGCCCTGAGCTCAATGGGGAGCGTGCTTGAGATTCTTTCCCTCTGCCCTTCCCCCCATGCTTATATGCACACACACTCTCTCTCTAAAATAAATAATCTTAAAAAAAAGAAACATAGAGCTATAGTTGATAGCAACAGAGAACCCCAATTTTTGTTAATTCTGCTTAATGTTATTGGCATCATCATTTGTTTTATTGCAACAAAACTAAAAAAGACATTAAAATGTATATTAAAATATATTTTAGGCACACATTCATATCTCTTAACTTTTCTTATGGAAGGACGATATGAAATTGTACATATTCAGAGCCAGTCCGGGATTAAGTCATCCACTATTTCAAAATTCCTCCACAGTGTCAAATCCCAATGGACCTCCCTTTCCTTTTCCTTTTTTTTTTTTTTTAAAGATTTTGTTTATTTATTTGACAGAGAGAGAGCCAGTGAGAGAGGGAACACAAACAGGGGGAGTGGGAGAGGAGGAAGCAGGCTCCCAGTGGAAGAGCCTGATGTGGGGCTCGATCCCAGATCGCTGTGATCACGCCCTGAGCCAAAGGCCGAAGCTTAACGAATGCGCTACCCAGGTGCCTCTCCTTTTCCTTTTTCTTGAATGGAGATATGTACCCATCTGCCTTGCTTAATAAAAAGTGTCAGCCCCCCAAGATTGGCAATGCAGAGAGAATCAAAGCCCAGGCAGGATGGCTAGACCAGGTGGCTGCGATGCGTCCAGCGGGCCTGCCCCTCCACGAAGGAATCATTCGCTCCTTGGCCAGTAACAGTGAAGGGGCTAGACTTGGTTTGATGAAGTGAACCAGCAGGTTCTAACCCATGCAGTGGCAGTAGTCGAATCCTAGAGACACCCCCAATACGGTTTGAGCAGGGCCTCTAAGACCCATACCAGCCAGGGATTCCCCTGCTTTTACCGAATTGAATCCTTCTAGGCTTGGTATCCTGAGAGGAGCTGGCGGGTTTTCTTGCACAGCTTGCTAGTGTGTAAGTAGTGGAGAGTGTATTTCCTTAGAAACTACCTGAAGTAGAAATTATGGGCAAGAGAAGGAAGTGCTAACTCTTACTTTTCAATAACCAGGGTTTTCCTCACTTCTCAAAGCCACTGGGAAATTCAAATTAGAACAAGATGTGAAATCACAATTCAGAGAGCAAAGCGTTATTGTTTTTAAAACTAGAAGGTAGCAAATAGATGTATCTTCTAGTCTGATTTCATAGTCCTAAATCCTATTATATGGTTGGGAAACTTTTTTAACTTTGCTTTTAAGATTCACTGTTTTGTCTTTTAAGATTTTATTTATTTATTTGAGACAGAATGTGAGCGCACGAGCTTGCCGGACATGCACTACAAAGGGAGGGGCAGAGGGGAGGGAGAGGGGCAAGCCTACTCCCTGTAGAACACAGAGGCGCATGTGGGGCTCGATCTCATAACCCTGAGATCACAACTCTGAGATCAGGACCTGAGCAGAAACCAAGAGTTGGAGGCTCAACTGACTGAGCCACCCAGGCACCCCAGATTCACTGTTTTTATCGGTGGAGTTGGGTCATGGCCTGGCTGCTGGGGGCTTGGGTGCTGTAGTCAGAGGAAGCTTAGATTCTAGCATCAGCTATGCCACTCCTTCGCGTTTTGACCTTTGCCTCCCCGTCCTGCTTCCTATGCAGGATAGGTGATAAAAATGTCCCCGGAGGGTTTGGTGAGGAGTATACAAGTTAATAATACGGAAAACACTTAGAAAGTAGCTTGGCTCAGAGTAGGTGCTCAGGACCTGTTAGGTGTTACTATTATTAGGCAGATAGAATGTCAAATATTTGCAATCCTCACTCACCATTGGTGAGTGTCTAGTGAAACTTTGTAATGCTTGGATATTTTATTTTCCACACAGACTACAGCTGAGAAGCACTTTGTTCAGAATGGTGTCATTGACAGTGCTGGGGACAGAAGTGACTCCATCTTCAGCTCCTAGGAGGAAACTCCATATGCCTCAGCTTGTCGCGTTGTTGTTGTTGTTTTTAAATATTAATTTAATTTTATGGAAGGGATTAAAATACTCTAGAGAGCCAAGAAGCCTGATTGTCCAGAGAGAGGAAGCCATATATCCTTGAAGACAAGTCTGTGGCCTGTCGAAGAGTAGGTTTGGAACTGCAGAATTTTAAGAAATGATTATTCTCTGGAGAGAGTTGGAGCTGAGACCCAGGACCCTGAACACTGTCTTACAGCTTAGCGATCTCAGCTGTCCAAGGTAGTCCCAATATTTTACACTGTGGCACCTTGTGTGGACATAGGACCTGGTGGCATCACCTGTAGGAGGCAAAATTCTCTCAGACACAGTGCCTTGGGACAGGCTTGATGCTTCCCAATCCCATGCCCTAGCCTGAGCTCACCCACATCACTGCCTTCTTTTTCTTTCTTTTTTTTTTTTTTTTTTTTCCTGTGTAGCATCTTTGGACTTCCTTGGAGAACTTTTGAATTCTTTTAAAAGGATTATGTTCTAACACATAACTAGACTCCTGAGTCATCTTCCAACTCACCCTAATTTTATAGTAAAAGTAGACAGAAGACTGGGATGGGCCAAGTGAAGAGAACAAAGCCACTCAATGTTGGAGACTGAACCGAGACCCAGGACTTCTCATTTCTGGTTCATCTGATAAGCGGAGAGATTTAATAGTAGCATACTGGATTCATTAAATAATGATGATGATGATAATAGCAAATACTTTTTCAGTACTAATTGTGTGCCAGGTACTGTTTTAAGTATTTTACATATATTAACTCATATTGTCCTTATAACAAGACTAGGGGGAAGGTGTTACCATCATCCCCATTTTATAGATGGATAAACTGAAGCATGGTGCAGTTAATCAACGTGCTCAATGGCATAACTAGTATGTGCTGGAGCGAGGATTTGCTTCCATGTAATCCAGCTACCGAGTCCATGCTTTCAAGCACACAGCTATACTACATCTTATTTAATTAACTGCTTCTACCCACATGTAGTTTAACTCATTCTTATCAATCTGCTTTACTTTAAAAAATGCCTGAATTTTTAGGCTCTTTATTGGACACAGAATTCACCAAAAACCACACGTGCCCATTTTGTACCTTTCACGTAAGTTCATCTATGTACACAGAAAACTCCTTTGTAAATCAATACATAAATACATATGTATATAAATATATATAAAGATCTACCACATGCAGGGCATTTATCCAGGATAGCAGTGAGTGATATTCAGATCGTTAACATAGGCTGGCCAATTAAGTTAACAAAACTGTCATGTATACAGTATCCGCTTGTAAAAAAAAAATTAAAAATTAAAATACACTTGACACTAAAACTGTACTCATCACAATTCAATTTCATTTAAATTCTGATTTGGAGGGCATGGTGAGTTTTATAGCGCCTCCAGTCTTCCTTATCAACATTTTACATTCCAAAGACAGAGAGAGAGAGGAGGCAATTAAGTTGTCTCTAAATGATATTTCAGGAACTTTGCTAAAAGTTACTTCCTACGGCTATACCCCTGGGGTCCACTATTTTTGTTTGTTATTTCCTAATATCAAAATGCAAAAAGTGAAAACAAATTTGAGTTACTTAAGCCTAATGGTCTGATGTACCCCTGAAATGAGGATTTACTTCCATCCTTCATCTATGCACCTATCATAATTGCTTCATAAAAAGAGGGAGGGGGTTAGGGTTATTGGGGCAGTAATAAAAACATTCAACTCAGCAAATGATAGGATTTTTACACGAGAAATCGTCCTCCTGAATAATGAATGATTTCTAATTACAAATTAGAAAAGACTGTATCTGTGCTCCCTAGCTGCATACACAATATTTTATATGTAGAAATTTTGTTTTCCTTTCCCAAATAACATTCAGAGGTTATTATGTCTTTACTGTTATTATAATTTTACTACTCACACATTCACATCTTCAACTCTCTCATTCAGCTCACCCTAAAATAAAAAAGTTGTGTGCAAAGAACCCATCCAAAGGATTACATCTCAAAATAAGGTACACACTCTTAACTTTGCTGTAGAGTTTTTTTTTGTTTTGTTTTGTTTTGTTTTTTTAAATGAGATAGTGAACACGGCCAAAAATAATCATTTTCTTTGAAGGGTTAGCAGTGCTAAAACCTGGCTGCCTTATTGCAGATAGCAAACTTTGGTTCTTTATTCTTTATTTGGAATTTACCCTAGTAAAGTAAAAAAGAGTAATACGGAACACACACACACACACACACACACACACACACCCCGAAAAACCTCCGTTCAGGACCCAGTCATCCATCCCCTGAAGAGATGTAGTCTCTGCGTAACAATGCTTAAATCAGCACATTTACAACACATACTATAGTGGTTTGTTATTTATTTCAAGACTTTAATTGGCACAATATATTAACAGCATTGTTACAACAGTTCCTCTTAAGATTTTTTTCTCCCCTAAAAAGAGGAAGAGAGGGAGAGAGAAAGGGGGAGAGAGAGAGAGAGAGAAACAATCAACCAGAATTACGCTATAACCACTGTTTTGTTATTTCTTGAGCCTGAATGAAGTGTTAAAGATGAAGGGGGAAAAAAGGAAACTAGCTTCAAGAACCATATTTTAGACTCAATTCAGTTTTATTAAACCCAGACCAGTGTTTTTTCTGCCGTTCTAATATAACCTATTATGAGATTTTTTTTTTCCCCAGGGACAAAAACACCACCAACTTTCCCTCCCCAAGAGCTTCTTATTGTTCATTTTCGTTGCTATTTGGAGAAAAAGCTCATTAAAATATTATGAAGCACATAGCGTAATTACGCGCCAGCCTTCGCCAATGAGGAACATCTGCAGCGCAGCGTATGTATATTTATATTACTGCAAACTTGTGGGCAGACTCTCTCTCTCCCCCCTTCCCTACTTTGCCTCTGTTCCACAATTCTTTGTCCTGACTACAGAGCCCGGCAAACGTGTGAAGCGCACAGGCTACAGTGCGCGCATTGTCAGCCTCCCGGGGCCGCGAGCTCCAAATGTTATGATTCCATCATTAGCCTGTCGCTCACGCCAGGGTAAACTGTGCTCTGCTAAATGCCTCCAAACCTTTTTCCCTCTTTTTATTCCCCCAGTTATTTTTAAAATGTATCTTTTTCCTCGTTCTCTCTCTGGCACAGAAAGATCTGCAAAGTGCATCCAACACACACCCAGTTCCCAAATCCGTGCTTCTCTGCCTTCTTTACGTTGTTCCACTTGCTTTAAAACCAAAGAACCTTGGGCATAATAAAAACATTGAGAGCTTGCCTATACCGCAAATATTTGTGGAAAGCACATGGTGCCATTTTGCCAGACTACTCTTATTTGTTAAACTGAGTTAAGTGTAACACGATTCCAAAAACTGCCTTTAGAATGAAAGAAAAGGCTTGTAAAGCCAGGGAGATAATTACCGCAATCTGGGTTAGAGAAAATGCAAAACAAAGGAGCACAATCCCATTTTGTGTGTGTGTGTGTGTGTGTGTGTGTGTGCATGCGCGGGCGCACGTGTGTGTCTGTGTGTGTGTGTGTGGTGTGAGTCTTTTTGTTTTGTTTTGTTTTGTTTTTTCCCCTTTGTTGATGTACCCAAACATGTAAATATTACGTGGCATGTGTTGTGGGGGTATAAAAATCAACCCGAATCCTGCACAGACAACAAAACAGAGACTCTATAGTGGACAGGGGCATGTTCCTGGTGGGAATATCTTTTCAGAAGGGAGGGCTTGCTTTCTGTCTTTTTCTTCCTCCATCCAGCAAACACTCTCGCAAGAGTTACAGTTCTCCTGAGTTGCCAAGACTCTTACCCCCACTTACCTACCCTTCACTGGAAGTTGTCAATCTATTTTTGCACATATAAATAAAAGTTGATTTGGAAAGAATTTAAGTTCTAAAACTTTTCTTATGAATCCATAAAAATACGAAAGAATCCTCCACTCCCTCTGCCCCCATGTTATTTTTATGGGGATTATTATGCTATCAGTCTCCCTATTGTTGGGAATGCTGTCCTTTGGGATGGTTTTGTAGACTGGACCATTCCCAGCTTTCCTTTCTTTGTCTGCCAATTGTTTCTAGATTTAAACCACTTTCTCAGACAATTATTTCCATACGTGTATGTATGTAAATATTAATAATCATTGCGTGTGTATATTTATGTGTGCATAAATAAACACCATCCCCACACATATTTCCCATTTTTAAAGACCTAGTTCTTACTCCATAAAAAGATTTCTGTTCCCAAAAGCAGGTTGTTAATGTGCTTTGTTAAAGAGAAAGAGCAAACCTTCCACATTTCCTTATTTTATGTTTAGAAGAAGTGAACCTTGCAGGTCTGAGCTAAGCTTTTCGGTATGTTTCAGCCGAGTCCAGATTATGGGCTGTAGGTTTCAAAGCTCGGATCGCCCAGTTTTCTCAAAAACTGTCCCCACAGTTCCCTCTTTAAATTTCGTCTGGACTGAATCTAACAGCCCCAGCTGACCCCCTCATTTCCTTCTCTTATTACTAACATCTTTCTCCCCGCGTGTACAACAGGATGATATTTTCCAGAGGAAAAGGCAAAAAAATACAGTAGGGGTTTCTTTCCTTCCAGATATAGACATTTTGTCACCCGAATAGCACTAAGAGGACACAGAAAAGGAACCTAAGCTCGGAAGAGACAAACTACAGGACGTCACTGAGGTGCATGTAAGGATAAACCCGTGAAGCTCTCAAAGCAGGATTTGGCAACAGAACGGTCCCATTGAGCCAAAAAGCCAGCCAGGGCATGGAAGCTTGTTACTATGGCTTGCTCTGCGAGTGAGACCCGCAGGGAGGGTGTGAAGGCTGCCTAGCGTGAAGCCTGTTTAGAATAGTGGAGGAGTATGAAATGAGATGGGTCTTGAAGGATTCAGAGTCTAATCAAGCTGTGGCTGTGTCCCACCTTGGTAAAATTTCAAAAACAAGACAGAACAGCAATTTTTTAAAAATCTCCCCTGTAAGTTCATGGCTCTCATTTTCAATTATCTGACATTAAAGACGGGTACTTTCAAAGGCGGGCAAGTTGCAACTACCTGTTAGAAACTGGGTGAGAAGCAATCACTTTGAATCAAAGTACCAGCAAACGCTGGTGAAGAAAAGAGCAGGAGATCAGTGTTGGGGGGGTTCAGGGGAGCTGCTTCACAGTGTTGGCTAAGAAAGCCTAAAATACCAATTCTTCCGATCCGAATTATGTGACAGATTATTGGCTCTTTTCTTCTCTTCCATTTTTGTTTCCAAACATGTTCGAATAGTTTTTTTTCCCCCTTCACTTAATACTAGACTGGATCATGTGAATTTTAGATGATTTGACAATTTTGACTTTTTACAAAAATGTAATTTTATGTACTTCAGCCTAATCATCCCTTCCCTGAAGATAAGGTTTCTATTTTCTTCTAATAGTCTCATCTTAAAATCTGGTATTATTTTTGTGTTGTTTGGTTTCTTTTCCTCTGCTTTCAAATTTGTCAGTTTTCATATCTTAATGCCTGTTGCAATTTTGGAGAAGTGAATATTTCGTTAGATGGGGAGAGACTATTTAAAACCTGTGTTTAATGTGAGGTCTAAATGGGCTTGTTTTTCCTTTATTCCTATGCGGAGGCGTTCTATATGAAGTTCGGTTTTCCAGATCATTCGTCTGCTGTGAAGAGTAGGGGCAAGATGTCATGTTTGATACCTGTAAGGCCTTTACTGCACCTTAAGTCTTAAAAAGAGAAACCTGATTTTTAAAATAATCTATCAGGTCAGAGAGAGAAATATGTTCATAAGCTCTAACAGTGATCCTTTTAGATACTTAGTCGTCCCAAGGGTGCAAAGGGTGTTTCCATAGTGTGTTGTCCATATGCTTCCTAACATTTGGGAAAGGGACAGACTGGTTCTTTCCAGAGTGGTTCCTAGCAAGGATCATGCATTCTGGAAAAGGAGGCAGAGTGGAAAGGGAGCATTTCTGAGATTACTGTGAAGGTCCCCTCATTGTTACAGAAGCTGGACTGGGTAATAAAGATCACCTGAGGGAAAGTCTGGAAGAGTTGATGCTCTGAGAATTTATTATTTTCAGAGATTTCAGCATCTCCTCCGGCTTTTAGGGAAAGACATGATGGGTGAAACTAAAAGCCAGACATTATTTAACCCCTCTGTTCTAGTTAGCCAATAGAGAAAATGCAGCCCAACACACTTTGTCAGTTTAGAAATAATACTCAAAGCGTGACTTAAGAAAATTAATACAACTTAGCGCGAGTCATGCATAAATAAAAATCTCAATTCTATTTAATTTCCCTTCTATAGAAAAGCTTTAATTTGCGTTAGTTGGGAGCATGAATTTTGTTTAAAAAATTTCCACGGCTTCATTCAGTGGAAAGTAAAAAAAAAAAAAAATTAATCTTCATAGACTTAAAATAATCATGTCTCTTTATACTCTTCATCATAATTAATAAAAGTAGGAAAAATTCAATATTTATTTTGAAGCCAATAGGTGGTGCTATAAATTTCTATATTTTGTAATATGCTCTTTTAGTTTCCCACTCCTCAGTGGCATTAGAAATTTCCTTAATTATCACAGTAGGATTTCTCATGGCCTCCCCCCAAAATATAAAGAAAGGAAGAAAAAAGACTGAATTGAGTTTCCCGCTCAGTTAACAACTGTGCTATGTCTCTTTCCCATTGGAAAATCAATGATAGCTCAGAGTAAAAACTAAAGTGAAGGGAATCTATACAATTTTTGGCAGGAAAGTATATTTATGGAGACATACCCATTTATAACTCTCTATAGTTTTTCCCCCTTAATCCTTCCACTAACGGGAGTGCCTGGAGGAACATAATTTTAATATTTAATTTAATATTTCACTCTATGAACTATCTTAAGGTGTTAGATTTAGGTAAAATGCAATAACCACAGTATCATGAGACCACAACTGTGTAATCATGGGCTCCCAGAACCACAGAGCACAAGAGAATCTCAGAGATCAGGTAGCCGCAGATGAGACAATGGACAGAACACACGTTGAGAGTGCTAGAAACAGGCACTTGACGGTTGTCACCATGGGAACCAACATGTTTCTGGTCTAAGGCCAAAAAAGTTGTGAAGGTTCAAAGACACTGAAAAATTAAAATCCAAATTCCATTTTGACTTTCAAGTGTCAATAGTCATTTCAAACTGAGGCATTTCATTGATGTGGACCTTGCAGATAAAAATCTAAATCCTTTCCCTTCCCTTAGGAAAGCTATGGAAGTCCTTTGCAGTTTTACAGGTCTGTAGATCTCCGTGTGTGTGTTTGTGTGTGTGTGTGTGTAGCTGATATACTAGAGAAACATAAGAAGTTCAGTGAGGTCTCGTAAAAATGCCATAAAAAGACTATGGCAGTTGCAACTAGCTCCCACTCAACCCTATCATTCCTCAAACATCTGGGCGATTTTTACCTCTCTTCTTCCAGATGTTTTGGTTTCCTGCAGAAATAGCCTCAAACGCTTGTCAGTATTGAATGAGCAGCCTAGTTACTTACTGGAAGACGTGTCTGTAGAAGACATACTAATTTGCATATGATTATACTTTGTGCAGCAGATGAAGTTTCCTCCTTCCCACTGGGAGCCCTTTCTGGGCTGGCTAGTTATTTCCTGCTTCCCTCAGCCTTGTGCTTCTTGGCCCTTTGGGGGTCAGGCTGCTTCCTCCTGGCTTCCCTGGTAGGGATGGGACAGAACCAACCATTAAATAGTCATTTTTACATTCACACTAAACATTTCATAATATTTAGGATATAAGAGAGAGGAAGGTATGGCTCAAGAAGAGAAGCAACTATCTTTTAGGAGAGAATAATAAGAACATGGTATCTAGAAAAGGGACTTGAGAGTCTTGTTCCACACGGCACTACACAAAATTCATGGGGGGGGGCGTTACTTTCAAAACAGGGCACTGCATTCTTAAAAGAGTTTTGGCAAATTAGAGTACAACGGAAAAGGAGTCATGAGAATTTTGAAGAGATATGATAAGCCACATGAAAAGTACTTTAAGGAATTGCAAACTTTTAGGCTGAATAGGAGACTGTTGGTGAGGATGCAGTAGGGCTGGATATGCTAACTGCCTCCTAGTAATGGATGAGCTGTCATGTGGAAAAGATACTAAAGTGATCTGATGTGATTTCAGAATGCTCACGAAGGACTGATTGAAAGACATTGTCATTTAGTATCTCATTTTACTGTCAAGATATTAGCAGTCGATGTAGATAGCTTTCTTTCACTATTATAAAGTGAAATACAACAGAATGAATACGGGCTATGCAGTGAAGTAAAATCGATTTAAGTAATCATGGTATGGTTTGGCTCAATAGCAAAAAGAACCTTCTTAAAATTCAGCTATGCAATCAATATCAAAAACCTGATGTTCCAGGTAACTATTCTAGACACTGGAAAGAGAGCTGTGGACAAAATAGAGTTCTTGCTTTCATAGTGCTTTCATTCTGCGGAGGATGGAGTTGGTGAGCAGAGAAACAAAGCTATAACAAAAGTCAGAACGCGCAAGGTGCTCTTAAGGATAAAGTGGTGGGGGTGCTCATTTGGATAGAGAAGTTGGTTAGTCCTGTCTGCGTGTGGAAGGGAAGAGGTGGGAGGTGGGGGTTAATGAGAACCTGTCTGGGAAAATGTTTGAGTAGAAACTGGATAACCAATTGCAGGGGGTGGTGGAGAATGCAAAGCATTAGCCCTTATTTGTTTCTGTGCTTGGCTACCCCATTAGCTTATGCATTCATTTTGAGCGTGGGTAACGTCTTAACCATCTTGACATGAGTAACACAACAGACTATATGTCAGTGCTTCATCAAATCCTATGGGGCAAAAGCTGTACAAGAACTTGGGCGTTAGATAAGATGTATAATCCCAAATCCTGCCCCGACTTAGATAATGTATGGTCTGTTTCCTTCGTAAGCATTCACCCTCTTCCTTTTCTTTGTCCTATTCTATCTTCCCCTCTCTTTTGCAAGCCCTAGACAAGGGAGTACGAGAGGCGAAGATGGTAAGAACTTCAGTGATGGGGTTGGTCAAGGGAAGTGTGGGGAAGATAAGGTTGCCCAGAAAATCACCTACTTCCTCTGGTGCCAGTACTTTCAATGCAAGAGTAATTCAACTTTTTGGGGGGAAGAAAGGCGGGTAGGCAAGGGGACACAACTTGCTTAGTTAGAATTAGATTCAGCTGCATGGAAAGGAAATCTAAGTTAACTATGGCTTAAACATTAAAGGTTTTATTCTTTTATAAAAATCCCAGAGGTTGGACATTCAGGGCTGGTAAAGCAGTTGCATAAAATCTTCAGAGAATAAACATCCTTTGAAGTTTCCATTATACCCAGAGTGAGGTTCTCTCATCTATCTGGTCTCAGAGGTTACTGGAGGGCCAGTCAACATCGTATGATTTTGAACTTAGAAAAATGAATGCTAATATCTGAATGACTTTCATCTGTTATATATATCGCAGTTTTTGTCTAATAAATTAATTTTGGCACTCAAGAACTTGGAAAATTGCTAATCTCTTTTACAGACAGGGATACTGAGGGCCAGAGAAATTAAGTGCCTTGCTTGGGACTCCACAGGGTCAAAATGAGAACTCAAATCACCTAATGACATCTGTGCCATTTCCACTGGTAGGAGAGTCAGTATCTTTCCCAAACCACATAGAAATAGAAGAGATGAGGCACTGCACATGACAGAATCCATCCACCACACCAGACATCTTCAGTGTTGAATAAATATTACCATCCATTTGAATGGTGAAGAATTTTGGAAAACAAGGGGAGATAACTGTCTTCAGCAACACCGCACTGTTTTGGGCAACGACTTTACACCACTGACAACATGAGAAAGTATAGGAGGAATTACATGAGGATAATACTGATGTTCCTTCAAGAACGTGAGATTCAGTTACCACACCAATCTGTTCTAAAACATTGCTGTTTCACCCTTCTTTCATTTTCTTATTTCAAAGAACTTTCAAAGATGTTTGGAGTAAATTGTGCCCATTAGCTATACAACCATGAGGATGTAGGACAATTGATTTGGTAAAAGTGGGAAGAAATTGCTTCCTCCTTATACCAAAACTACTAGAGAAAATCAGTGCTTTGTCTTTATATCCAAGTGATGCAAGCTATTAACATGGAGCCTCCATGAAAATCAGGCAAAATTGCTTCAAATCAGGGTTGAATATGTTGGAAACTGAGCAATCTGCCAGAATCAGTTCCTATTTTGTGCGTAGTTGAACTGATTGAATTACCATTTGTGCCTAGAACCACAGAAGCCCAGGAGACTGGCGCCCAAACCACGAACAATGGTTCTTTGTCTAAGGAGAGCCCATGGTTGGGTTTTTATATGCCAACATGTGTGATTTCAATGTATAGCAGAATGATTAAGAATTCAGCTCTGTTCCAGAGCAGATCATGCATCTGTCTATTGTCTCCAAGCCCAGCCCCTTATTTATGAACAGAACATTCTACTACATGTGAAGGCATGGAAAAGTCTTGTGCATTTTCTCAATTATTTCAAAGTGCAAATTCATCATCTCTGCGATGTGTTCCCTCTTCATTTCAGAGCATCTAACGTGAACCAAATTCTCCCATTTACAAAAGCATAGTGTGAAAGTAGATGAAGCTGGCAGGATTCACAGCATCACCACTTTGGGATCTGCTGGAGAAACCAGGCAAGGGAAGGTGATAGCCAGGTGACACCGTTGGAGTGATTCCTTCCAGGGGCTGCACATCTGGGTTGTGCGGCTGCCAAGGATAAAGCATGTGCTTCGATTAGATGCAGCTAAGAATTAAAACGTGGAGAAGCAGAACATGTTCTGCAAAATGCCAATAATGTAAAAATGTTCAGGGTGAGGGGCTGACTCCTAAGCATGTGTGTGTGTGTGTGTGTGTGTGTGTACCAGCAGTCTGCAATATCGTGTGTTCATGTTTCGGAATAATAGCATCTGGTCTCTTAAACACCAGTTATACCATGGGCCCAGGAGGCTTAGGTATGCTTCATGGGAAAAGCCCACTTTATGTGTACCGGGAGAACAGTGAAACAGCAGTTTGTCAGAAGGTCTTTGCTTAGAATTAACATAGAGCCGTGGCTGGCTGATTAAATAATATTAAACGACATTTCTTTTCTCCCTAAATCCATCTGGGCTTTGGGCTCATGGAAGGTGAAGAAAAATGTAACCTTCTAAGAGACTCAGTTATTCTTCGGATGTCGTAAGCATTTAACAATTATTCGGTTAACACGTATCCTCTGTTAAGGGGGTACATTTCAATGTATATGCACATTTCAGTGTGTAACAATTGCACTGCTCAAAAATAATGTCGTTTATTTCCCCCACCAACTTTCAATCAGCAGGAGGACGATAAAAATCACATAGTAGAGCCCAGAGTTGATCAGCATAAGTGACTAATGAGCCCCGTAAATCTGACTTCCTTTGCTCATTACTAATGCTCTTTAGATAGCTCATATTCGAATTCAGAGACCGGGCGCCTAATGACTAGACGAAGTGTAGGATTGTTGAATGAGGGAGTCCGTCTGGGAGATTACGTACCAACAGCCTCGATGGCTGAGGTACCTTAAACCTTATATGTTTATTTTTATAATAAATACCCGGCCTGAGTGAGAGGCAAAGAAACTTTGCCTCGCGTTACTGCATTTTGTGTTATGACATGATTCTACCATCATCTTTCATAGCTACAAGGGTCTCCACACAGCCACAGAAACAAAATGGATGACTTATCTTGGCTTATGAGCCAGGAACGGAAACAGCAGTTCCTGTATATATTCTTAGAGCCTTGGCCCTACCATAATATTAAAGAGTAAGGAAAAATGGGATACAGCACATAGTTTCTATTCCCTTTACTATGACTCTCATAGAAATCAGGGCAGGTGGCTTGAAATGGTAGCAACAGAATTATATATTATTTGAGTTGTAACGACCAAATCTCAGAGCTAGAAGGAAACTTGGAGATTTCCAGCCAACCTTTCTTATTGTAGATGAGAAACTCAGGACCTAGAAAATTTATCCTTTGTTATCTCTAGAAACTAGAGTCTGACATCCAAGCCATGATTCCCATGGTTTTGTGCCCCCTTTCTGCCCCATTGACTCATTAAGGCCAATAATATGTTCTTAAATAAAAATAAGGTTTGGTTGTGTTCTGCTATGCAGATCATTGTTTTTGGTCAAACCTCCAAACTTAACTTCCATCTGGTTTCTGCTTCCAAACTCCTTGATGCCACCCAATTCTCTTTGGTTTCCAGGAATTTTACTTTTTGTCCATGGTTGAAAGTCTCCAATCTACAAACACTACAAAAATCTTGTTTTCAGCCTGAAAATTCTCTAAGAAGAAGGGGAACCCCCAAAGAAAGGCAAATTTCCAGGGTAGTTGTCAAGATTTTGATTGGCTCCACAAAGGTTTTGTGGCATCTGGACAAAAGAGACTTCTGAATTTCAGCCTTTTATTCACTACAACTGCTCCTCTGGAGACCTTTGTTTAGATGACAGTCAGCCCCCCAGAGGGTCCTTTCCCCCTGGGGCCACAGAAGGAAGCTAGCTGCTCTTGAGCCCTCTGGCCGCAGACCCACACTTGTAGAATCAGATATAGTTTAAGGGCTCTGTAGTGCTCCACAACATGGGGGTCACATGACGTGTTACAGTGTGGAGTGGCCTAGTGTTACCATTTGGCTTCGAAATGTGCAGCAAAAATCCATCAACCATTTCTACATCTAATAAGTAATTACACACACGTGTGCACACACGTACACACACTTGAATTTTTATTTGTTGTAAACTAGATAGGTTCTTCAAGCACATAGAAAAAAATGAGTCTTAGTAGAAGTCTTCAATTGGCCATTTGCTTCTTATTTGTTGCAAAATGAGCACAACACCAGCAGCAATGAAATGGGAAAGCCCTGGTATCCTGCTCTGAGAGTTGCCTTTTTGCACAAGAAGCATTTTCTGGAGTTGCTTTGAATTGGCCCTTAGACACCACTTCACTGTTAATGCTGCTGAGATGTGGGAGTTTACAGTGAAGTAGGCTCAACGTCCATGCATTTTGCTTTATACTGAAAAAGATCTTGTGTGGGTTTAACCAAAGGATTGCGCTAGTGTTCACAGTCCATATTTTTATCTGCTTTACAGTCCAAATGGGATTCTGAAGCTCGTCGAGCCACACCTTTGACCCTGGATCATCTACAAGGGGCTGCCCAGGGACACGATCACATCACAGAATTTCGGAAGTATCGCTAGGGATGCCACCTTGATGATTCACACCTGGTTTCAAAGTTTGCAGCCTGTCTCCAATTTTTAAAAAATGCACTTTAAACAGGAGATAGTCATTATTGAGTGGTTAACTAGGGAAATTTGTGTTCCATCATTCCCTGCTTAGAAGGACAGGAGCAGCACAATGTCAGGTGTGCAGTGCGAGCATCTGATGGCACATCTGCGACCAGAACTGAGGGGTCAGAACCCACATATGCAAATCCTATGAAGGCAAGCCTCTGATCGCTTGAAAGAAAGTGATATTGTTAGGTTTCCCAAGAGAATTTTTTTGGCAGGAAATATAAATGGAGAGGGACAAATTTAATATCTTTATAAGCTTTGTAGAAGTCTAGGTTGCATTTTCTGAAATTTTGCCTTATGATAAGGGCTAAGAAAGAATTCTCGATATTATTTTAAAAGGGCCATTACACAATTTTATTTGCTCTTCCCACATATGTAAAGATAAAATGATATTTGCAAAATTTTGAGAATGAGATAATGGTTTCAAGAATTTGCAGAAATTTCAGATGTGACTTGTAAGGACTGTTCGTAATGGTTCGAATTTGTCTCAAAGGCCATTGGTTGAGAATTTCATCTTTATACTATAAGCATTTTTGTATAGTATCTATATCTACATCTTATATATATCTGTATATATGTATCTTATACTATTAGTACTTTTATACTGTGTTTTAAAAGATTTTTCTTATTTATTTGTCAGAAAGAGAGAGAACACAGTAGGGGGAGCAGCAGGCAGAGGGAGAAGCAGTCTCCCTGCTGAGCAGGGAGCCCGATGTAGGGACTCAATCCCAGCACCCTGGGATCATGACCTGAGCCAAAGGCAGATGCTTAACTGACTGAGCCACCCAGGGGTCCCCACCTTGATACTTAAAAAGGCTTAGTAAAGAACCACAATTTCAAATCCTTAGTAAACAAAATGATGTATAATCTCACCAGAATTTCAGAATGCAAAAGTCTCAGAAGACTTTTTGGAATTAGGATAAGCTTTGAAGAAATTTCCCAAATTTATCATAACCAATAGGAATAAAAATGTCCTCAGCTAGAGAGAGATTCAACTCTCTAGATTAGCGAGTCTGTTAAATTCAGCTAGTAAATTAATTTTATATTCTCTAATAATTAGCTTTGTTAATCTTGTGCCACAAGAGACTTTCTATTCATGGAATCACAAATGGCATTTGTTGAAAAAATTCTCGCTCCAGTGGAATCTAACCCAGAAATAGACTCTATATTATAATCTGGCCAAATTTGTTTAAGGTGGTGGGAGGGTGGGGCAAATCACAGGAGGTTTAATTTTCTGGAAAAGGATCCTGTGTCTCCCACCACCTTCTAAATGGCCACCATAGAAAGCAAAGGCAAAGACCGACTATTGGCACACTGTCTCTCTGTCTCTGTCATCTGATTTGATCCCCAAGTCACTCATTGAAATTAGTGCAGCTGACAGCTGGTTTTGATTGCGAACTATGACATTAAAAGCAATAGTAGCAGCCGGCCATTACCAACAGTGAACTACCTTTTCCTGTAGAATGGAGAGCTAATTACTTGTCTTGAGATTTCTTCCCCTCTTCAAAGGAAGTCAGTTTGATTCCTCCAAAGTTATCAAGCATAGAAGAACTCTGCCCCCAAATCAGGACTGCGCTTTTGCATTTTCCCCATGATTTCTGAGATTTTCACTGTTGTTACTCTGGTCTTCATATCCTGTTTTGCTGCTTCCACTTAGGCATGCCAATTAAAGAAAGATATGGTTTATTTAAAAAATATGGTCCTAGTGCTGACTGTAAAGAGAGCTCTTAAACAGGCCTGAACTCTTCATCAGGATTAGCTGAATGTAGTAAGTAAATCCCATGTTGAATGGTGACCTTGTAAAGTCTCCAAAAAGCGGGGTTGTATTGGGCTTTGTAGCAGCTTAAATGAAACAAACCTGCTTCTTCCCTTGGGTCTCACCAATCGTGGACCAGGCTATGTAATGGGCAAGATGCCCACTTTAAGGGGCTGTAAGAAAAGTCTAATGCGGTGGTTCCCAAAATGTGGTCCTGGACCAGCAGTAGCAGCAGCACTTGTTAGAAATGCACATTCTTAGGTCCCAGACAGCCCTGACACGGGGCTCAGCACCCAGTTTTAATAAGCCCTTCTGTTGATTCTGATGCAAGCTAGCACTGAGAACCACTGGTCTAATGCATCAGTAATCTTTCTGTTGACACTCATGGGCTTAAGCCTGATTTAACTTCACTTAGGGGGAATACCGAATCCTGGATTTCAAGAAGAGTTTGGTGGGCAGATAAGGCAACAGCAAAAAAGCACCAGCATATCTTAACTATATATGAACAGCTTGATATTTAGACACATCTCTCTCTCTCTTAGCTATGCACATATCGGCTGATAGATTCTAAACCATTTATTCATTTAACAATATTTGTTTCTACATATCAGACACCATCCCAGAAATTGAGAGTACTGTGGTAGGCAAAATAAACTAAGTCCCTGATCACATGCTGTTTATAGTATAGTAAGGAGAACTCCAAGCCAATAAGCAAGTGAATGCATGAAGTGGGAAAAAGGGGATAGGGAGTGACAGGGTAGGGATCGGGTGCTATTTTGGATGAGCGGGTTAAGGAAGTATAGATAAGTCCTGAGCCCTGTCTCGTGTCTTCTCAATCATCTTTCTTATTTCACTCTTTGTTGCAATAGCCAGATTCACACAGGCATCATTTAACAGCACCTTGACTTACTTGTACCTTGTATCTCTACTCTCTGTTCAGGGGCTTCTCTGCCCCACTGCATTTATCACCTTTCATCATTCTGGGATGTGCATGAGCTCACTTGCTCAAGGAAAGTAAATTCCATTCAGCAACTTTTGACCAATTAGAAAGACATCTGGTAGATAAATACTTGCTTCTTTCTCTTCTTAACAGACAATTCTGTGGAGCATTCTTCATGATCCCCAGAGGGACCTAGCCAGACTGAGCTCTGGTTGCCTTCAACATTACCAGGTTACTAATGCACCCTGGGTTGAGCTTTCTCTCCTTCCTCCCTGACTCCATTACTTGGGATCAATTTTTCCCCCAAACTACCTACATTCAAACCTTCGTCTCAGGCTCTGCTTTTGGGGAATCCCAGGCTATGATGGTGGACCTCTATGATAAGGTGGTATTTCAGTAGAGGTGTCAGAGACATGAGGAGGGAAGTCACACAGATATCTTGATGAAGAGTGTTTCAGATAAGAGCAAATTCTGTGAGGCAAGAATGTGTTTGGTATGTTCTAAGTTCAAAATGAAGCCTATGTGGCTTGTGTGTAGTGAGCACGGGGGAAGGGGGGAGTGCAAGGAGATAGGGTGTGAGGGAGAGCAGGATGCCTGATCACGTGGGGTCTTGTAGGCCATCAAAAGAATTTTGGCTTTCGTTCAGAGAGAAAACGGAAGCCAATGAGGGATTTTGAGCAGAGGAAGTACATGGATCTGAAAGATGTCTTGAAAGGTTCACTTTGGCTCCTTTTTCCAGAAAAGAGTATAGTAGAATCAACAGCAAGACCAGTTAGGAGACCTTTGGCATAATTCAGGCAACTTGGACTATGGTGGTATCAGTGAAGGTGATAAAATGGCAGAACTGACCCTTGGATTGGATATGGAGTAAAAAAGAGGAATTGAGGACATCTCCAAGTTCTTTGTGTAAATAATTGGAATGAAAATATAAAAGCATCCAAGAGAGCATACCTGAGCGAAGTGGAGGGAAGCTGAGTTGAAGTAAAGGAAACTACAAACAAGTTAAATCATATTCTGGTTCATCAGTAAAAATCTAATAGCTATGGCCATTGGAGAGTCTGATATTTTTCTTAGTCTATAAACTATACATGGACACTGTCCAGAATGATAGAAATTAAGCCTCCATCTTTTCCTAGGGCATAGCAGACATCAGCACAGTAGACAAATTCTCAAATAATATTGCATCAGCTAATCTCCATTAATTATTATATTTAATCCCTAAAATAACTTGTGTTAAATGTATTTATTTTCATTTTATAGATGATGAAATTGGCAAGGGGCATAGCTAAGCAACTTTTCCAAGGTCTCGCTGCCTAAAAAGGGCAGATGTCAGATTCAAACCCGGGTCTTCCTGACTCAACTTATTTCTACTCTTAACCACCAGTATCTCCTTCTCTCCTTCCCATTTCTAGCATAATGACTCGTCAAACCTAACTCCTTCACTCTTGCCAGTGTACCTGAGATTCTAGGCAGGTTCAGCATCAGGTGTAAAACAGTTTTACCTTAAATCCCCACCATAGGTAATTATCCCAAATTGGTTTTCTTTCACCATTTTCCTTTACCCCTTTATCACCTGTCTTTACAATCTTCTAAGATATTTTTATCTTTTCTCATTTCAATACATTTTTTTAAAGACTTGACTATCAGAGGTTAAATCTTTGATGAGATGAATTCAAACAACTCTGCAGTGGAATAATATGTGCCAGTTGACATAACGTATAGATTGGTTGTGACTCCACCTTGTCCCCTTTCTTCCTAATAATTTGCAGTAGGGGTCAGTTTCCCTCAACTAGTGGTTCGAGGTCACTCCTTGTATTTATGTTCCACTCAGAAGGCTGCAGTGAGTCCAGCAAGAGCTCTAACCAAAGAATTTCTCAGGACAGGCTGGATACCAAAAGATACCTACTCATAGGGAACCATGAATACAAAGGCAGAATTTAAGTTCTAGTCCAAGAGAAGAGCTCAGGCCATAGCCAGAAAACCAAAACCAAGTTCAGTACTAAAGAATGTAATAAGGTTGTAAACAGGAGATTGTGTAATGAGGTCATAAGCCAAAAGGATCAGAAACACATGGGGTTTAGTGTATGAAGTAGGTTAGGACAAGTGGCTCAGGACTAAGATTGTGACTGATCAGAGGGTATTGGAAACCTGTTTTTATGTGATGCCAGCTGCTTGGTACAAGGATAGATTTAATGGATTAAAAGCCTGGAAACAAGATCTTGTTCCTAAGTAGGGGTATTATAGGAACTATAGGCTAATTGCTTACATGTTCATCATCCAATTAGCTAGGGTCAGCTCTGACAGCTCTTTCTCTGTAAATATCTTCACCCTGTTGATTCATTCATTCTTTCACTGTCGTGGGCATTTTCAGACATGCATTGAGCATTTGTTCTGCCTTGAGTACTCTATTTTGAAGCAAAACTAGAGCTAAAAAGATGAATTGGCATAGTCCTTGTTCTCAAGGAGTGTTTAGTTTTGTTTGGAAATAGATTTAAAGCAAATAATGAACAGAAATGACATGATATGATAATGCTCTGATGAAAGTAGGTATGAGGCTCAGTGAAACGGTAGAGTACCATGCTTCTAAGTCAGAGATGGCGTCACGGAGAAGGTCATCTTGAGCTGATTTGGAAGCATAGTCAGAGTTTGCAGACGGAGGGAAGTACAGGAGGAGTGGCATAGGAGCAGGTTTTCCAAGCAGGGAGACCTGCAAATGCTGAGGAATCATCAAAGAAGTTGGTATTGCTCTGTAGTTAAGGACTGGTGGTGGTCTGGGCAGGGAGGTTAGCAATGGATGAGGCTGGAAAAGCTGGGGAGGGTGAGATCATGAAGGGGGTTGTGCTCCATTCTACTGAGTTTAGATTTTATCAGGTGGATGACAGCGAGTCACTGGATGATTGTGTGGACGGGAACCACGTGAACTGAAATTCAGGGAAAATCTTCCGAGGGCAGTCGTGGACTTTTGAGCTGTCCTTTTGAGTAGGTAAACAAGCAATTACTAGGTGGAGCTGTAGTGACCAGAGACCCTTAAAGGGGCATCACAAGCAAAAAACAGAGGACCCCCTTTCCCAAGGAATTGAGAACATTATAGATGAAAAAGCTTAGAACCATGCCAGCAATAGTGCTTCTTTTCCTAGGTTTTCTTTGAGCCAATAGTGGGTTTGAAAAATACCACCGATAGATTTTTCTAAATTATTTTTTCTTTTCCAATAATTTAAATAAATTCACTTCTTTTTCTTTAAGGCCCTAACAAAAATCTCTCTTAAAGAAAACCCATGAATTTTTTTCCTATTAATTTTTGACTTGTCAGAAAAAGTACTTCTTTGTCTGAAGGAAGCATTTTCTAAAAAAAGTTTTTTTTCTGGACATGGGTCACCGAGTCTCTTGCCCCAAGTACCAAGGGTGTACCGTAATTCCTGGCTCTAATAGTTAAGTGTTTTCCTTAAGGCGAAAGTAGTAGGCGTATTTACCCCCATTTTCCTAAGGGAAGTGTAAATATCACTCCCAATTCTTTCTAGGCCGGCTTTAATTGAAGAAGAAAGTAAAGCAACATTCACTGGGGAGGAGGTTGAGTGACTATGTTTCCATAAATAATACATGCTTTAAGGATTTGGTCCTTTGAATCTTCTAAGGGCAAATACTGCCTGTAGTCCTGATTCTTGGATCAAAGATCCTTCAGGCCAGAGACAGCATCTTATCCCTCCTTCTGTTGCTTCCCACCGTACCATATTCATGGCAGGATCTCAGTACTCTTAGCCCTTCCTGAGAGTGATGAAAACCTGTGGGATGTGGGGAACAACTCTGTGATGGTCAACCCAGGGCTTCCCTAACTTGCTTGATGATAAAATCATCTGGGGCTTTTAAAGCACCGACTCTGGAGCCCCATCCCAGACTCCTAGATGAATTAGGATCTCCCAGGGAAAGGGGTCTGAGAATCTGTACAGATAGCAAGTATCCCAAGTGACTCCCAGAACTGGGCAAGTTTGGGGTATACAGGCTTAATCTATCTTCACTCTATAGGAGGTATAAATTTTTGGGAGTAAGTTGGAGAAGATATACTAAGAGTCAAATATAGAAACAATATTTTTAGTTGCAATTATGACCAGAAGGCCAAATCTTGCCTGTTTTTGTAAATAAGGTTTAATTGGAACAAAGTCACATCTATTTATTTATACATTGTCTGTGGCTGCTTTCATGCTTCAGCAGAAGAGATGAGTAATTACAGCAGAGACCATATGGCCTACAAAGCCTAAAATACACACTATCTGACCCTTTACAGAATCAGTTTGTTGACCTCTGATCTAGAGCACATGGTGTACTTAAGAAAGAGCTTACCAGTAATAGTACGCAATATACAATAATAATTGCAATAGCAAGTCACCTTTACCATAACTTTTTTAAACCTTAAAAATCCTATTTTCCATCCTGTTCATTGTAAATGTGAGATGTGAATGCTTGTTGGGATGAGATCTTATTTTATAATATATGGTCATGTCATGTCTATCTCAAACACCTTAATCAATCTTCCACTGCCAATGAAATCTAATTCATAACATGGTATTCAGAACTCTCCAGTATCTGGACCAACTTCCAACCCCTTCTCCCATTAACATCTCTGGCACACCATGCCTCTTGTCAAACCATATTTCTGGCTGTTTCTGGCATCTAAGTGTTACCAACTTTTTGCTGTTCAAAATCCAGACAAAATCTTCATGCATAAAGACTTCCCATTTCTCTCCCATGATATTTAATGTATACCACTAGTATTAAGCTTTCTCTTCTTTTAAGATTTTATTTATTTATTTGAGGGTGGGAGGGAGGGAGAGAGTGAATGAGTAGGGGGCAGGGGCAGAGGGAGAGCGAGAAGCAGGCTCCCCGCTGAGCAGGGAGACAGATGCCATGCTTAATCCCAGAACCCCGGGATCATGACCTGAGCTGAAGGTAGATGTTTAACCAACTGAGCCACTGAGGCACCCATAAACTTTGTTATGTAATGGCTATTTTGTACCTACCTTATCTCCTCCAGTAAAGTAGACATGTGTTAAGAGGTGGGTTGTATTTTGATCCATTTTGTAATTTCGAATGGACCAAATACATGTAGGTGTTGCATTGTGGATATTTATGAATTGAATAAAATTCTTCGTATGTCAAAACTGACTGGATCTCAACCAACCTCATGCTCATGGGGTGAAAGCACCAAGGAGAGAAAGTCCCAGGAGCCAGGTCAAATAGACAAGGGTAGTCACTAAGGTGCTGTAGCAGGTGCTGCTGATGCTTGCCTATATCCTTGCAGAAAACTCTGGGTTACCTTGAAGCAAGGTGAGACAGATGGTGAATAAATACCCCAGCTTTCTTACTTTTAGTGGGATAGTTCTGGGCAGTGTCCCACACAGTCTCTCAGAGGTATCCTAGTGGTATGGAGCCCAGTGCACACACTCATTAAAGATCATTATCTTAGTCCAGTTGGGCTACTATAGGAAAATCCAATAGAGTGGGGGACATACAAACAATAAATAATTATTTTTCAAAGTTCCAGAGCCTGGGAAGTCCAAGATCAAGGGTTAGGCAGATTTAGTGTCTGGTGATGACCCACTTCCTGTTTCACAGACAGCCTTCTTATCACTGCTTCCTCAAATGGCAGAAGGGACAAGGGGTCTTTCTTATACCTCTTTTATAAGAACACTAATCCTGTTCATGACAAAAGAGCCCTCATGACCTAATCAGCTCCCAAGGGCCCTACCTCCAAATATCATCACACTAGAGATTAGATTCCAACATATGAATTTTGGGGAGACAAAATGATTCAGTCAATGGCAGCCATTTACTGGTTGTCTTCCTTTTCCTGTCTAATTTCTATGCTTCTTCATAGTATTTTTTGGGATCAATTTTCTAATAAACTTCTTACACCTAAATCCTTGTCTTAGGATTTGCTTTTAGAAGAACCCAACTGTGGTAGGCAACCTCTAAGATGGCCCAATGATCCTTGTTTCCTGGTACTCATGTTCTTGTGTAACCCTTCCCCCTTGAGCATAAATGGGACTTAGTAGTTTGCTTCTAATGAATAGAATATGGTAGAAGTAAAGATATGTGACTCCTGAGCTTAGGTTATAAAAAGACTATGGGTTTTTTCTGGGGAGCTCTCTTTCATTCTTTTTTGGATTGCTTACACTAGGGGAAACCGACTGCAATGCTGGGAGGCAGCTCTGTGGAGAAGTTTAGGTGAGTGAATTTCGAAGCAAATCTTGTGAAGCTGCTTACAAGCAGACCCTTCCTCAGTTGAACCTTGAGATGAACACACACCACCCAAATAAACTTTGATTCCAGGGACCATGCAGCTAAGATGCTTGTGGATTCCTGACCCACACAAGGTCAACTGTGAGATCAAAAATAATCTATACTTTTCAGCTGCTAAGTTTTAGAATAATTTTTTATACAGTGGTAGATAAGTAGTACACAATCCAAGACGATGGTGTAAATCAGTGGTATTAGGGTTTTAGCTGAGAGACACTTTCTCTTATCTTTTTGACCAGACTAAGTCCTCATGCTTTATGCACCCAGGGCACCCTGTACACCTTCCTTAGCACCTACTATACTTGTGCCCTGTTGTTTAAAATTTGCCTTCCTAACCAGACTATAAGCTCTATGAGGACCACTACCCTCCTTCTTAGTCTCTATTCCCAATGCCTTTAAGAATTATTAATTAAATAAGTAAAGCTTTAAGTTCAATTGGTTTTATATGCAATTAGTAGAAACTCAACCACTTGTGTAGTAATAAAATCTGGAGATGGATTGTCGGGTGCGTCAAGATCTTGGAGCTCAAATTATGTTATAAGAATTCCATATCACTCTCACTCTCTATCATTTTGTCTTTGTCTTTTTCTCTGTTACTTCCCCTCACTCTTCCCCCTCACCTTCCCACCATCCTATGGATCTGCTCTCCTTTGGCAGCTTCATTTCCAACCAGACTTTTCCCGGAAAAATAGCTGCTGAAATCCTGCAGACTGAAATTCTTATAGTTGAACAAATCTAGAAGAAAGAAAGCACTTCCTCAGATGTTCAGAAAATGCCCTGAAATTGAATCTTTCTGGTCTATCCTGTGTCACAAGCTCAGCCATAACCAGAGGAGTCACTGTGACCAGAGAAATAAAATACACAAACTAGCTAGGCTAGGTCCAAGGTCCACTTCTGGAGTGTAAAGTGTGGGCTGTCCTACCTAAATCACCTGGATTGAAAAGGTGATTCCCCAAAAGAAAATCAAGGTGGTGTTAACAGAATAAAGGGTAATGAATGATGGGCAAAAAACAAATCCAAACAACTAACCAAACAACCAATCAAACAAAAACAAAAACAAAAACAAAATAAACAAAACAAAACAAAGACAACTAGATATCCCTGTACAGTGGGGAATCAGAAATGTGGTTGAGAATACCCAAGATCACAGTTGGAAGAAAGATAATAGCATGAGTCAAATATGGAGGACAAGATATTAACAAGCTAATTTGAGAAATTATAGATTAAGAGGAGAGTTGAAAGGACTGTAAGATATGATCATGACTAAGATAATGTACAGAGAGAATGTGTCACGATTCTCTGCCCACCTTCCTGCCCCTACCCCTCTTCTACTCCACACATGAATTCTTGGACAGTGCTTAGTGCAGACCACTGGAGGCTTAAAGGAGCTATTAAGGGATAGACAAAAAGTGATATATGATTTATATTTTTGTAAGCATATGTATCTTTCCCCAGAAATTACTCATTCACAAAAGTCATATGAATAGTCACTGCTATTATCTATGCATATTAGCACAGTGATCATTTATTTTCAGTTTTTCCTTAGCTAAACAGCTAATATAAACCATAAGTATCATGGAATGATACCAATCCAGACACACCCTAGCACTAGCTGCAAAACTGAAGTTGCAGAGTAGACATTTGGGACTCTATATGTCAGCAACTCTTCCAGGGCCCATGAAAAGGCATTAACTTGAAGAGTTACTCAATCTGAGATTAGCAGATGTTGAGCATCTGCATGCTATTCACACCCTTATTATCCTGGACATAATTAAGTTGCATTACTTCATCAGAGAATCATCACCCTGACAAGGCAGTTACATAGGGAAGGTGGTGGGTACCACTGACAACAGTATGATGGCCTTTTTGTGGTGGCGGAGAAAGAGGGAATAGTAAGAGGCATTTTGTATTTCTTGCATGTCCGTGTAGTTTCTTCAGAATGCATTTTGACACCCCTCTGTCTCAGAAACTCTAGTTCTTCTCATCCTTTTTTCAACGAGTTTTCTTCATTCTCCTCCTTGGTCTTCATCTAATACAGATGTTTTTCAACATCGGCATTAGTGACATTTTGGAACAGGTAATGCTTTGTAGTGGAGGACGGTTCTGTTCATTGCAGGATGCTTAACAACATCTCTGGCTTCTGCCCACTAGATGCCAGTAGCATCCCCAGGTATCTGGGGGGCAAAGTTGCCTCTAGTTGAGAACCACTGGCCTAATGCTACATACCTTCCTGAGGTGATAGAATTCATAACACTGGCTTTAACTGTCATCCTTGCTGATGGTTCCCATATCTGTATTTTTGTCTCACCACTCCTCCAATAGGACATCTCCATCTGACTGTTCCTTTCACACATACAATCGAACCTATCTAAAACTGAACTTTCTTCTTTCCCCAAATCTCCCTCTTGTCTTCATCCCCACCTTCTCCTCCTCCTTTCTTCTTTGTCATCTTAGTTATAGGCGACACTCCACCTCTACTTTGCCAAACTAGAAATCTCTGGGTTATTCTTTAATTTTCTTGATAACATATATTCAGGAGCAGATATAGGTTTTGTGAGATCTAAAGCTTCTACAGTTTGAGGAAACTTACAAATCAGATACAGGGACTTGGAAGGGGCTGGTGCAAATGGGGGAAACTGAAGCCTATATTTTGTTGGTTTAATTAATAATCCACCTTTGTATTGACTATTTTAATAGAAATAAAGGCAATTTACTCCTGTAAATCATTTTTATCCAATGAAAAGATCAATGGGGTTCCATGATTAATTGAGGAAAATGTTATCGAATAAAGAATAATTTTTGTACAATGTCTACCATGTGTCAGAGATATGAAGCATTTTTTTTCTCATTTAATTTCCTTTGCTACCTATGAGGAAGGCATTAATCTACTATTGTGGTTAAGAGCATCTCCTCAGAGGTCAAACTGTCTTAATCTGACATTGGTTTTGCTGATCTACCATGTGACTGCACAAATCACTTAGCCAATTGGAATGTCAGTGTCTTCAACTATGAAATGCAGATAAATTTTAGTGCCACTGCACTGAGATGTGAAAAATTAAATTAGTTACTATGTGAAAGACGCTCAGAAGAGTGCATAAAATATAAGAAAGACATTATAGGGGCCCCTGGGTGGCACAGCGGTTAAGCATCTGCCTTTGGCTCAGGGCGTGATCCCGGCGTTATGGGATTGAGCCCCACATCAGACTCCTCCGCTATGAGTGCTTCTTCCCTCTCCCCCTCCCCCTGCTTGTGTTCCCTCTCTTGCTGGCTGTCTCTATCTCTGTCAAATAAATAAATAAATAAAATCTTAAAAAAAAAAAAAGAAAGACATTATAAATGTTATTATTATTTTGCTGATAAGAAAACCAAGTCCCAGAAATTGAATAACTAACCCAGGTGATACAGTTAAGAATGGGGAAAAAATAGGAAATTGAACTTGAAAGCTCAGGCTTTTTCTACCACCAGTTCCCCACTATAGCTTTCATGGGTTTTGGGAAGGATTACATATGTTACTACTGGTTCAATTGCTTTACATATTGCTACACCAATATGCGGAGATTGTAAGGAAAAATCAAAAACAAAAAGAAACTAGAAAGTGGATGTTTGGGGGTTTGGTTTTAATAAAAAACAGTTTGGAATTAGAAATAATGAGAGAATTAGAAATAAATTTATACTCTGAAAATTATAAAATCTTCTTTAAAATTTTAAGAAGACCAAAATAAATGGAAAGGAATCCCATGTTCATGGATTGAAAGACTTAAATTGTTAAGATGAAAATATTCCCCAAATTGGTCTGCAAATTTAATGAAATCTCTATCCATATCCTTGCTGTCTTTCTTGCAGAAGCTAACAAACTGATTCTAAAATTCATGTTGACATGGAAAGGAACTAGAATGGCCAAACAATATTGAAAAAAAAGTGAAGTTGGATGACTCACATTTCCCAATTTCACACAATGGGAGAAAATATTTGAAAATCATATATTTGCTAAGAGACATGAATCTAGAATATATGAAGAACTCTCACCAAATTAAAAAAATGGGTAGAGAATCTGAATAGATATTTCTCCAAAGAAAATACACAAATAGCCAATATGCACATGAAAAGATGTTTAACATCTTTAGTAATTATGGAAATGTAAATAAAAACCACAATGAGATTTCACTTTATGAAATTCACTAGACTGTCTATAATAAAAAGACAGATAATCGCAAGAAATTGGAATCTTACACATAGGTGATGAGATGTGAGATGGTGCAGCAGCTTTGAAAAACAGCCTGGCTGTTTGTTACCATATGACCAAGGAATTCCACTACTTAGTATATACATATGCAAACATATGTTCACACAAAAAATTGTACGTGAATGTTCATAGCAGCACTATTCAAAATAGTCAAAAGTGGAAACCACCCAATACCAACAAACTGATGGATAAATAAAATGTGGTATATTGATATAATGGAATATTACTCAACAGTTAAGGGAAATAAAGTACTAACATGTGGCACAACATGGATGAACCTTGAAAACATTATGCTCAATAAAATATACCACTCACCTAAGACCACACATTGTGTAATTCCATTTATATGAAATGTCCAGAATAGGCAAGCCCTAGATAAACAGAAGGTAGATTAATGGCTACCTCGGTCTGGGAGAAGGGTTTGGGGAATTTGCTGAAGTTGGTTATAAATTGCAGATTCCCAATTCAGTTTTGACTGATTCAGCAGAGAGATTGCTGTTCTCACTACTGCTAGAAAGTTCAGGGAATTTCTAGCTATTAGAATCAAGGACAGCCCCTCCCCCCCACACACAATTTCCCTACACTTAGACCTCTCAGCTATCCTCAGAGAAGTGTAGGAGGAATTGCTCATTGTATTGGTCAGTCTGAGGATATAACAGAGACATGTGTTACAGACAGAATCATAATATTTTAAACATTAGCTCATCTTACCACTTCAAGACACAAATGAAGAGCCACAACTCCATAAGGTATGTATATTATTATTGTTATTATTTTCAATTGAATACGGCTTTCCCAGAAGCTGCAGAAGGAGCCAGGTAACATAACTTGGAGCACAGTTTGATCAGTGGGAACAGCATATGGGAAGGAAAGGCAGAAATATTCCATTTCCATCTCATTCCATGTACTGTTCTGAAGCTCAATAGGCTATCCAGAGATTTCCAGCCAAGTGACCAGCTGGGAATCTTAGGGGGCACCTTTACCTTGTATTTACCTCTCATGCTTCTCCACCTCACTTTTTTTTCCCTCACTTCCTCCCCTGCTCCAAATATTTTAACTGTCAATAAAGCATTAATTCTTAGGTCTTGTTTCAACTTCTGTTTTCTAGAGAAAATGGGCTAAGATGAAGATTGTCAGTGCTTATTCAGCTATTGATAAGGGAACATTCTAGTGGCAGTTTGGTTCTAGTTGTTTGTTGGTGAGTTTTCTTCGAGGTGAGAATGGCAGGATTTAGGAACCAAACCTCACCCTGAACTTCTAACTTATCATGAATGCTTTCTCTCTCCTCTGGTGATTGATCATTTTACAGGGATTTCTGCTCTATTTATTTCAAAGTGACAGTTGTGAAGTATGTGATCTTTTTGCATGCATTTCTACTTTGGGTGATCGATTTAGTGATTTTATGGAATCAAAAAAATCACCATACTTAATTCAGTAAACATTTTGTGCAACTTGTATGCAACTAGGTGTTACGGCCATAAAAGTTAGATAAAATATGGTTTCTGTCTTGCTGGAAACTCCAGTGCAGTGGTAAAACTGGACTGATATACTTTATTTTTTAAAGATTTATTTATTTATTTATTTATTTATTTATTTTAGAGAGAGAGAGAGCATATGGGGAAAGGGAGAGAGACAGAGAGAGAGAGAATCTCAAGCCACCTCCCCACTGAGCATGGAGCCCAACACGGGTCTCGATCTTGCAACCCCGAGATTATGACCTGCTGAAATCAGCAGTCAGACGTTTACCTGACTGAGCCACCTGGGTGCCCCCGGACAGGTATACTTTAATTCAAAATGACCAAAACACTGGCTAGTAGTAGAACAAATACAGAGGAATGGGAAGGTGGGAGAGTGACTAATCTCAACTGGTCAAAAAGGGTAATGATTTATAGAGTAGATGGTGATTGGTCAAGCATAGCGATATGTGTATGAATACAAAAGATAAAAGTGGGGGGCACCTGGGTGGCACAGCGGTTAAGCGTCTGCCTTCGGCTCAGGGGGTGATCCCAGCGTTGTGGGATCGAGTCCCACATCAGGCTCCTCTGCTATGAGCCTGCTTCTTCCTCTCCCACTCCCCCTGCTTGTGTTCCCTCTCTCGCTGGCTGTCTCTATCTCTGTCGAATAAATAAATAAAATCTTTAAAAAAAAAAAGATAAAAGTGGAAGAGATGTGCAATGTAGGTATGAATGAAGAAATGTAAGTAGAGAAGAAATTGCAGAGCGGATTCAAGGAAAGGGGACCCTTGGCGCCTGGAGTTCATGCGTGAATGTGCTGTGAGGTAGTCAGACTTAATATAGTGAGTAATGATGAGAAATATCCAACATCTAGCTCATCAAGAGCTGCGACTGCCAGGCTGAGAATTTAAGAAGTACAGTGAATGAATTTGGAAGACATTGGGGTACTTAGGTAAAGAGGTGATATAATCATGTCTGTGCTTTATAAAGATAACTGTGTGCATGATGAACTGGTGAGGGAAGAGTCTGCGGGCAAAAAGAGCCACTAAGAGCTTAAGGCAGCGATTCAGCTGATGCTGATTTACTGCTGTGGCCAGCATATGAATTGATAAAGAGTAGAACATAAGAAAACTTACAAGTTATTTTGTGAATTTGGGCAGGAGAAATGGAAAGTTGATTAGCAAACATTTTTTAGCTGAATTCATTAGACTGTGGTCTTAGCACAACCTCATTGTGAGGACGTGAAAATGCATTTGATCCTAATGCATATCTGGTTAAACTAGTATATAATCTTTGGTATTTTTGACCACAAGAGGGGTCATTACAAGGAGGGCATTCTCAAAAACAAAACAAAAACAAAAACACCTAATTACCTCCCCCCCAAAAACCCCAAAAAACTTGGTCTTAAAGATTTAAAAAAATTTCTAAAGGTGTTCCCCCCCGAAGTCTTTGAATATTATGTGTATATGTATTTTCTTGTTCTTATAATGTTCTGTATTGTCCATTCTCCAAAGAAATCATCTTTCCCAGAAATATTTCACTTTATCTTTTATTACAGAGTTTTTTTATATTTGTACAAATATAAGCAGAGTTGTATAAAGATCTGTAAGTGTTTACCACCCAGGTTTTTAAACTATCTGTTAATGGCCAATTTGTATCACTGACGCTCCCATACTCCACTTTACCCCACTAGTGTATTATTTGAAGCAAATAATAGACATCATCTTCTTCCATCCTTGGCTATTTCTATATGTTTCTCTAAAAGCTAAGAACTCTTTAAAAAACAGAGCTGTAGCATCTGTATACCTAAATATTAACAATAATTCTTAAAAATAGTAAGTGTTCAAATTATTTGTTTTTTCTGTTTCACTGTATGGTTTTACTGTTTCAGTCAAATCCAAATAAGGTCCCACATTCCAATTAGTTGATCTATCTCTTAAATCACTTTTAAATCTATGGGGTTTCCTTCCATTTCTTTTCTTTTCTTTTTTCTTTTCTTTTCTTTTCTTTTCTTTTCTTTTCTTTTCTTTTCTTCTTTTCTTTTCTTTTCTTTTTTCTTTTATTGAGTGCTTCCTTCTGGTTGTTAGTGATGCAAGGATCTATAGATAATCAACATCCAGAATCACGAATTCATTTGGGGCTGCAAAATGGTAATACTCTTACTGTATCATTTCTTCTTCATTTATTAGCTGGAAAAATTCTATAAAGAGAAATTTCCCCTCATCTACTATTTGGTTACTCAGAGAGATGATTGAAAATATTAAAGTCTGTTGAATATCTTGCAAGAGAGTAGAATTCCACCAGCATGCCTGCACATGTTTTCTTTCTGAAGTACTTAGATTCAGTTCCAAAGTAAGTGGAATGATGTAGACAACATCAAGATTAATTGGCTTAGGATATACAAACCTTTCCTTTTTAGTCTTACTAGACAATCTATTAGAGTATTTCTACTGAGATTTTTTCCCCCCTCAATAACTTTAGCTGTATTTAAAGTTAATGAGCTTTTACAATTCAAGCCACAGATATTTAGCCTTTGGATAACATTTGGATGAATCAGGGTGTATCTAATTACTCTGGATAAATTCTTTTTTTTTTTTTAAAGATTTTATTTATTTATTCGACAGAGATAGAGACAGCCAGTGAGAGAGGGAACACAAGCAGGGGGAGTGGGAGAGGAAGAAGCAGGCTCATAGCGGAGGAGCCTGATGTGGGGCTCGATCCCATAACGCCGGGATCACGCCCTGAGCCGAAGGCAGACGCTCAACCGCTGTGCCACCCAGGCGCCCCATACTCTGGATAAATTCTTAAGAGGCTGAGAAGATTCTTTATTCAGAACAAGCAATTTTTAAGTTGGAGTCACGTAATAGACATCATTCCAACCAATATGCAAACTACCTTTGTGAAGGAGCCTCCAGATGTGGCTGAGAATTTGAGAAATGCATGCAAAGTAAAGTGTAGAAATTATTATTCTGTCAATTCGACAACTAGAAGTCAAAAGAAGCAAAATCTATGATGTGAGAGTTTACAAAGCAATTGTAGAATAGTCGTCAGGAGGACCCTCACTCACTGACTTATCATTAGCCTGACTTCAGGCCTAACTAGGCTCAGATGTCCCAGGAAAGTCAGGAATTTGTTCTAGACTGAGGGTTTCAATGGTCTGGATGCAGTCAAGTGTCCATTCTTGAACCTGTCAGTATGATTAGGATGAGTAACTACTTCGACCCAGCCTGGTGCTTAGGGCCACTTCTAGAGCCACAAGACAGCTTCAACTCCACCAGAAAACCTACGTGGACTGAGAAAGGAGGCAAATGATCCCACCAAGGACTTTTGGGCAGTCAGTCAAAATAGATGTCTATTATATTTTGGTTTTATGGTCTTTCTACTTTAAAACTTTACTTCTACTTACCAAGCATCTTACTGAATTTTTATTTGTCTTTAGTATTTCCTTTATACAGAGAACCAGAAAAAAAAAAAAGGTATTCGACAAAGATATTGGTTGTTTCCTGAAATTTTAGTATTTTAATTTTCAACTTGCCAATGATTTCCTACACCTAATTTAGTAAATTAGCCTTCATGCAGTGACAATTATTGAAATTAAAATTTTGCAATTCTTTTCTGAGAATTTCAGTTCACGACTGGTTCTCTGTTTCGAGACAGTTGATTTATTTCAATAATTACAGCATATCATTAAGAACACTGGGGGGAAAATCTTTGCATGCATGTGTTTGCACACGCACATGTGTTTCATTAAATTGGAGGAGAAATTTAAATTTCCTCTCTACTTAAAGGTAACCACAGGAAATTCTTGAATTTTATACTATATTAATGTGATTATTTTAATTATTTTCATTAGTAGAGATATTAGAGAGGGTATTTCTAGCAGCAAAAATGGAAATAGAAAACAAAGAAGTTTGAAGCCCTACTAAAGAGGGGAGAAAAAGGATATTTTAAGATGAGAATGTATTTTGCAGAATACCAACAGGCATTTACTAAACATTTACTGGAGGTGGAAATCAGGTTGCATGTGATCAGAAAAGTTTACAGCTCTGAATTTTCAACTGGAGGAGATTCCCAATGACTTAGGTCACTCGTGATACCCTTGGAGAAACATGTTAAGTATGACAGGAGCACTGTAGTAGCTGCTGTCCTATTCTACCTGGATTTCCCCCATAAGAATGGAGCCACTGGCTCCCCCAGCTTAGGGGAATAATGGTGAATGTCTCAGAGCTGGGCAGTTCCCTAAGCTTTGCTCTGTGCTGAAGGGGGCTGCTAAAAGTTATGCTCTCTCGTGCGGGGCAGTCTGCATCCAGTGCCTGCTCATGTGGGGCTACGATTGTCTCAATTTGGGACCTCCCCAAAGGGCCAACCCCACTTCCCACTTCAGCATTCCCTGTGGAATTGGCTAAAATCTTAGTTGAAACTACATTATGGTTCACCTTGTCCCTGTGCCCAGTCCTGCTTCCCTGACTTCCTTACAGTTGTTTCTAAGAGCACTGTTTCCTCTTTATTGAAGAAATCATTTTTAAAATGATTTTATTTATTTATTTGAGAGAGAGGGAGTGCACAAGTGCGGGGGGCAGAGGGAGAGGGAGAAACAGACTCCCCGCTGAGCAGGAAGGCTGACTCCAGGCTATCCCAGAACCCCGACATCATGACCTGAGCTGAAGGCAGCCACTTAACCACCAGATCCACCCAGGTGCCCCTCTCAATAAAATTCTTATATGCGGAACTCCATCATAGAGTCTGTCCCCTAGGGCTCCCATTCTCTCACAGTTGGTACCAGGCCTGGTTTTTCAAGCATATTCTGATTGAGATTTTGGAGCTGGATTTGTGCTTCTCTGGCTGGCAATGGGGACAACATCACTGATGATAGGGGCGGTCTTAATAGCCTCTGGGATATGGTACAGTAGAATTTTAAAACCTTTCACCAGTGCTGAACCGGGAGGGATACTGTGGAGGGAAATGCAGGGCTGGTGCAATATTACTGACATTTAACCTAGGTATGTGGGGATGAGATGGAGAGAAGTAGTTCTTACAAGAACTAAGAAATTAGATGGCTCTTTCTTGGGACAATCAATCCATTGGGGAAAGTATGAGAAATGCCTGGGAGTGGTTAATCACCAATCTAAGGCTAAATGTGAAAACCAGGGGTGCCTGAGTGGCTCAGTGGTTAAGCCTCTGCCTTCAGCTCAGGGTGTGGTCCTGTCCTTCTGGGATCGAGCCCCGCATCAGGCTCCTCCACTGGGAGCCTGCTTCTTCCTCTCCCACTCCCCCTGCTTGTGTTCCCTCTCTCGCTGGCTGTCTCTCTCTCTGTAAAATAAATAAATAAAATCTTTAATAAATAAATAAATAAACGTGAAAACCAGGGGGCTTTGGCAACATATAAAGAGGCTCTCACCTCCTGTAGCTGGAGGACAAAAAAAAGCTGAGGATTAGGCCCAGTTAGTTCACTGTCTTTTTTCTTATCAGTTTCCCCAGGAGAAGAGATCAACTAGAATCCTGGAAGAGCTAATCCAATGAAGTGAATTTATTCTAGGAAATAAAGGGACCTATGTGATGCAAGGGGTAGGCTGTAGTCCATGCTGTGTGGCATAGCCCCTTTCAGGAGTAGGATTCCCATTCTCAAGCCACTAGGAGTGTTCCTGCTGAAGGGTCAAAGCTGAGGCTCTTCTCAGGCTTGCCCTAGGCTGAAAGGAACTGCTTCCCCCCAGTTTACATCTCTTTCCAAGGTGCAGGTTAATTCAATACCTGGTTTGTATAGGGGTAGGTGGCTACCAAACAAACAAGCAAACTCACAAGAAGAAAAAAACCCAAACGTTCACTCTGAGTGAAACATTGAAGGGTGTTATCTATAGGGCCTCTATTGTCCTCTAATGGGTCACATTGGAGTCGTCTGTTCTGTTTTGTGATGTCATAATTTAATATGAAGCATAAACTAAGTACTGAAGATACATAAGCATAATACAGACCAGGGGTTTTCAAAACTACTTTAAAGTAATGGAACTCTCTTTTTTTCCAGACTTTTTTGGGGTTTTGGTCAGGGGAAGGGTAGAATTCCTATATCTAATAAGGCTCTACATGGAATTCCTCTGGTTGGTGGATTTCCTTTTTCCTTCCTTTGGGTAGTTCATAATTTGGGTAGCAGGGAACCCTTTTACCTTGTCTCCTATTTCTTCTTTTTCTCCTCTACTTTTGTTCCCTTACAGTGGCTTCTGAAGCTAGTTGAGTATTTATAAATCACTGTTCGAAATAACTATATGATAAGGGTCCTACAGAAGCCATTGAAAGATTGGATGGTGAGGTCTTTGTTTCTCCAGGCTTTGATTGTGTACCATTTATTATCCCTTCTTGGTCCTTTATTCTCTATATAGGAAACCCCTACTTTCCATCTCTCTGGAAACCCCTTACTCATTCAGTATTTCGGAATAACTAAATTTTTGGTTTTGGTTACAACTTCATGTCAACAAACCTAATGAGATGCTAACCAAGTTTGCTGCCTATTCTTTCCACTTCGAATCATAAATAGACATCATGAATATCATAGCAGTTCCTGATGAAAATGTTCTAACAATTTCTCTTAGAGATAATCAAATTTTGTAATGAGTTCAGACACAGAGAGATTAAATGACTTGTCTGTCACATAATTAAATGGCAGGGCTGGGCTAGAATACAGGGTCCTCATTCTCTCAGTCAAAATTTTCCAGCGTTCCATTTTATGTGCACTTTAAATTTATTTCACCAAATGAATTTAAACTTATTTCACCAAGCATTGCTTTCCCACCCCATCAGGCAAATAGTACCAAAGTAAAAGAAATAGTGAAAGGAAAAATAAGACCTATTCCAAAGGTTGAACACAACTACTATCTTCCTTTTTCTATATCCTCTCCGTATCCTCTTTCATACACATAGTACATTTTTTATAGTTATAATTTTTGCAAAAGAGACCTCCTCCTCCTCTTTCAGCCATTTCCTTCTTTTTCTTCTCATCTCCCATTCCTTCCTCTTCTTTCTTTTTTTCCTCCCCTTCTTTTTTTCCATCCTTCTTTTTCTCTTCCTCCCCCTTCACTCAAGACTCAGTTGACAGCACACCATGCAGACAAGGGGTTATTTTGAAGCAACCAAGGTTTGTCCGTCTTTTGAGGTTCCTTTCTTCTTCAACAGAGGGAATAAGAGGAACTTTTCAACTAATGAAAATTTATCCTTTCTCATGTACAAATCTGCTTATGATGATCAGGGATTTGGAGGTGGGGATAGGAGAAACAGATAAATTAACAAAGGTCTCCTGAGATTTGGAAGAAAGAAGCTGTATTAGGTGGGTTAAGCTGGCCACAGTCAGAGCCTAAAGGCTGTAAATTCCTAAAATCCCATTTCTGTGAGGGGAAAAACAGATGAAAGTGTCGGAGAGTTGAAACCAATGACAATGCCTGGCCTAAGCAAAGGTGGAGACAGAAGAGGGCACATTGGTTCTATATCAGCAAGGAGCTAGTTCTGTCCAGTCTTGTTCCATAGGAGAGAACTGTGTGTCTGGGTGAACAAAGAACTAAGTGTACCATGGACTTGTATACTTGGGGTTCAGGCTACTAATGAATGCGGTCTCTCAAATAAGCATGACATCAGGTATTTGTCTTCCCTTGAACTTGCTGTGATTAGAACAGGGCTGTGAATGTGACCTCCGTGGTCAGGAACAGAGCAGAGGAAATGCAGCTATATCCTGAGAACAATGCTCACCTCCCTTCCTCCTAGATCCTCCTTCAGTTTCCTTGGTATTTGGCAATTTCCGATCATCTCTGCTCAGAAGTAGCACTGGTTCCTATAGCCTGAATTTTCCACTGGGGACAATTTGGTTACATAGTTTCCAATAGGCATTGCTATAATTCCACTATAGCCCTTTTCTTCACCAACATTGGCTCATGAGGGAATTGAGACTATAAACTTTTACAATGCCAACAATGGGCATCTTTATGTCCCTTAGGGATAGGTGGGTAATAAACAGAACATGGAGACCAAGGACTCTCTCCATTTTTCTGGGGAATCCCCATTTTCAAGTGTTACTGGGGAACAAACATCACATTGGCCCCTCTGACACCAACCGGAGCAGGAGACTTTCCCTTAGATACTTTCTTTTGGACATGGCCAGGAAAGATATTATATTCTGCAGCCAACAACCTTCAGCCACAGACAGCACATGGAGAGATGACTGAAATAGACCAGACTTCTCCCATCGCTCAGTCACTGGAAAGCTTTTGGGAATCTCTGGTCCTATAATGGGGTCCTATAATTGAGGACTCTGTGGACTAGCCTGGACTTTATAACACTACTGGCCGGAGGGACCTGACCAGGTTATATGAATTGCATCCCAAACCATACAATGGGATACCTTAACTAGGCTTGCATTCCACTTTTTCACTTTCTTGTACATCATAAACATTTCCCATATTGCAACATGGTTTTGTATGTTTGTTTAGTGAATGGCCTTCATAATTACGATTTGATTGCAGCATAATGTTTCCCTTAAGAGAATGTGCCATAATTTGTGAGGCACTCATTGATTGCTGGACATTTAGGTTTTTTCCAATGTTTCATGATTACAAATAATGTTGCAAAAATATGCCTATTGCTTCTTTTCTTATTTTAAATCATTTCCTTAGTGTACATTCCCAAGAGTGAGATTACTGAGTCAAAAGTGTAAACATTTTAGTTAAACAAGTCCAAAGGGAAAAACACATTCTATATGCTTGAAAAGTAAACTATGAATCTGGAAAATACCAATTGGCTGGGTCTGAATCTTTGCCCCATTTGATTTAATTTGAAATAAAGGTAAGCTCTCTTTTTCTATAACTGAATCCTATGAATTAGCATCAACCACATACGCTCTACCAATAGGCTGACCAAACAGACTCTAACTGCAGGGCTGTGATACAGCATAACAGAAATTATCTTGCCCTTGGGTTCAGTACAACATCCAATTGCATTATCATTTTCCCAGTAAATAGCTCTTGTCATCCCTAACTACAGCTGTGTGAAACCAACGGCGTCCACTTGGCAGTGAATCACATACCAAAGTGTTACTCAATTATTATCCAGAAATAAAACTTAAATCACTTCTGCTGGCTAACTGGGTGTAAGGTACTTTTTATTTACTGAAGGGTGAAATCATGCCTTTCAAACAAGCTTTGGTTTCAAGTGTCAGTTTTCTGATAGGGGAGGGTAATTTCGATGGCCTCAAAATGTAAGGTGGACTCACAAGCTCTCTCTCCCTTTTCCTTCTTCCCATGGTTTTTGGCATTCAGAATGTAATCCTGGAGCTTCACCTCAAGGCAAATTCCACACTTACCTTACTGCTTCCCCTAGGAAAACCCATTTCACAATAGTTATACTACAGTGGTATTTGTTTCACTTCAACAAAAATTTATTGAGTGTGTACATAGCAGGGCGTATGGAAAGAATATGGCTTGAGAATCGTGCTAACCTGCTGTGTATTCAGGAAAAATGTGTGTAATTTCTCTAAATCCCAATGCCCTCCTTTATTAAATAAAAATAATAACACTTTTCTCACAAATTGTGAAGTACAAACAATATAAAAAAATGGAAAGTTCTTGTAGACAATAGGCACTTGATAAATGCTAGTTCTTTTTCTTGAGGTCTAGAAGGAGTACATAATTGCAGGACAGGGTTCCTGCTCTCAGAGCCTACAGAATGGCAGATATGAGCAGGTAAATACAAGTAGCTCTGATACAAAAGTCTGTGACAAATACCATAAAAGAGAAACAAATTTGGAAAGGAAAGATCAAAGAGAGACAGCAGAGGTGGTCTAGAGAGGGTATATAAAATAGTAAAAAAGAACTTGGATCTGGATTCAGAGATTCTGGGTTTCACAAGTCACCTAACTTCTTTGGGACTAAATTTCTTCATCTAGAAATGAAGGAAGCCACTTAATACTAATAGAGTTTTGAAACAAATGACATCATATATATGAAATCTCTTTGAGCTCTAACATCCTTTGCATTTGTTAGTTACTTCAATAATGATAATTCCAAATTTAACTAAGCTGGAAACCCTTTATGGAGGTAGTGGGATATGAAATAGCTGTTAGAGAATGGATTGGGCGTTGATCACATATGATAAGAATTGGCTGAGGGAGTAGCTTAAGCAAAGTTTTACGGAAAGAAAATGCACCATAGGGTGAGTGAGTTTAAGAGGAAATAATAGTGAAAAGTGAGTTGGGACCATATGGGAAAAACTGGATGGATGATTTGCTAAGCATGTATTTACATTTTATTTTACATCATGGGAAGCTCTTAAAGTTTTTTGAACTGGAAGCAAAAGCACTCTCATCTTTCTCCTCTCAGAATGGAGTCTCAGAAAAGAATTCTCACAGTGGTATAGAGACCACACACTCTCCCTCCCCTGTTGTGAAGGAATTTAGAGCACACATCCCAGAATCAACAACTGAATTGGAGCTTGACTTGAAATATTCTGTGGGAGTCTTGAATAATGCCCGTCTCCATGATGTTCACATTTTAGTCCCCCAAAGTTGTGAATATGCTACCTCATGTGGAAAAAGAGGATTTTGCAGGCGCGGTTAAAGTTCTTGAGATGGGAGTAGTGTCCTAGATAATCCAGGTGGGCCCAGTGTAACCACAAGTGTCTGTAAGAAAAAGGCAGGGGTGTCAAAATCAAAGAGAAGAGATGTATGCAGCAGAAATTGGAGTAAAGTGATTTGAAGATGGAGGAAGGGGACACCAGTCAAGGAATGTAGCTTCTGGAAGCTGAAGAAGGACACGATTCGTCCTAGAATCTCCAATAGAAATGCAGCCTGGCCAACACCTTGATCTTAGGACTTCTGACCTTCGGAACTGTCAGATAATACATTTGTATTGTTATAAGTCACACAGTTTGCTGTAATTTGTTAGATCAATGATAGGAAACTAGTACATGTCCTCCATCACAGTTGTTTTTAGCTTATTTTCAATCTCTGTACCTAACCTACTACCCACACTCATTTAAAATGTATTTCAATACCCAAATTTTTCTCCTAGGATTTCTTCGAGAATATAAATACATATCATCAAACTAAACATTTTTGTACCTGTAAAGAGGTTCAGATTTGATCTTTAAAAAAAATCCAAGATCCATTTGCAAGTGATAGTTTTGCCTGATTGGTTTTTCTCATCAACTTGATACTATTTGGAGTCAAGGGAGTCCCTGAATTGTCCATAGCAAGGAGTTTCAGCTTAGGAGCAGAGGGGATCCACAAAGTTAAATTTCAAATGCTGCTCTTTCCAAATGGTCCCAACACTTAGCATACACAGCTTTTCAGAAGACTTACCTTTTTTTTTTTTTTTTTTCCTATCCTGTGTTCAACTTGGCCCTCGTACTTCCTGGAATTTGGGTCAAAAAAAAAAATCACTAACTTTTAAACATAAAGTAACGAGAAACTGGAAAGGGGAAAAACATCACAAAATAAGGTGCTTTAAGACCTTACCAGGATTCCTTCATGGCCATTCTTTTGTATCCTTATCCTCTATGACTTCAGCCAAAAAACATTAAAATGAGTTACTTATACCATGCATGGTTTGCAGGTGAGGGTTGTCTGAGCTTTAATTTGCTGTTTGATTCGCCCCAGGATTTTCAGGTGTTGCATGAGGGAGTAAAGTACAGAGTGTACCTTAGTTCTTGGTTGTTAGCCATTGGATGATGGCCATATTATTAAACCATCTAAGCACGCTGGGTCTCAACCACAAAATTTAATTTTCCCTACTCCAGGGACTAATCAACTACTATAGACTTAAAGACCTAAAGAGACTGTTTTTATCTGCAAAAAATTTCCCCTTCAGACTGAAGTGGAGCTAATTTTAGTTTTGTCTATCCTCAGGGTTACAAACATTGATAGAAATTCAGTTTGATGAGAAACAGATAAGAGGTGGAATTTATATGAATCCAATCTGTGACATAAATTAAAGAAAGATGAAAGCTCTGAGGTTCTTGGTAACACCTTGGTAAATAACGTTTGGGGATTCCACTATAGGCAGTTCCCACCGTACTTGTTAATCTATTTTTACATCCTCTAGCTACCTCTAGGAGCTGATGTCTCCCCATTCCTTCCTGCTGTCCCCAGGAGGATCTTTCTCTTCTCAGACCCCTATCCCTTTTTCTGGCACCTCTTCATCCTCCACTGTCATCATGTCCCACCTCTAACCGTGCACCAGAGGACAGAATTGGTGATACTGAAGTAACAGCAGGAAAGAGAAGAAAATCACGTGCACTGGATGCCTGTGATATTGGTCTTGGACTCTTTTGTCAGACCTCATTGATGACAGAGAACAAGACATTGGGGCCACTGGTTTTCAGGTGCTTATTACTGGTAGCCAAACCCTTCTAACTGATTATCAAGCAAACCTTTCTAACTGATTATCAAGGCATCCCATTATAAAATCAAGATTTTTTAATGATAGAAAGGACCTTGTAAATACTCTTAAAACTTTTAACCCTTATCCTTAAAACTATTTAAAATACGTAAGGCCCCCAAAGATGTAAAATTCCTATTTTGACCACAGAAAGGCTGCTACAGAAGCAAGGGGTGCCACATGGCATCGATTGTTCCTAGGCTGATGCAATCAGCACAGAATAATAAGATGGAAGGGCTGACTCTTGAGGTGGAAAAACTTTTGATTATGCAGATTACACGATCAGAAGCAGCAAATCCATATGGCTCCAAGCCAAGTGACAATTGCAGGAAGGGCACTGCATCTCTTTCAAATATTTAAGGATGATCTCATTGAGACATCAAAGAAATAAGTTGTAGCTCTTGCAAAGGATTGATTTGATTGCTTTAGGACACAAATTGTTTGGCATAACACCAGAGTTTGGGGGCAAATTCCAAGTACTTATACAGGTGACCCAAGACTTACAGCTGCTTACCTTGTAACTATTGTTCAGGAAAAAATTAAGATGTAAGTGAAGGGTACAGGTCAGCAGTATACTCTAGGGAGCTCCTGGGAGGTATCAGGTTTGGAGGGCTGGCTAATTGTGGCTAACCACAATTTTTGATAATTTCTATTGAAACTTATAATCACAGTGCTATACAGCCAACTTAAAAACTAGCTTTCCAAAGCCATCTGTGTTTTGCAATGCCAATCTTGTCTGGAGGAACCAAACTATTGTCTTACTTGATGCAAGTATATGATACAATTTTTTTCACTGGACTGGAAAGTTGATTCTGACTGAAGACTGAAATACCTGTTAACCAGACTGCATTGTCAAGTTTTCTCAATCTGATTAAGAGTCATTACATTTACCTGAGAGGGTAGTAGATTTAACGGTAGGAATCGAATGGCCAGTTGGAAGAAGACAGCACTTTACTTGTTTTATACCTTAATGGGACAAATGTTATGAGGTGTTTGTCCACCATTCCGCCTTTCTTCCTTATTTAAGAAAACCCCAGTTTTGCTGGGGAGTCATGTGTTCAGTCCCAGGAGGGGTCTCCTGCTGTAATAAGTGAGTCATAGATAACCCTTTCCTCCCTGCTAGTTGTTGGTTTTTTTGGGGGGGGGGTATAAGAGCCAGCTCTTGTCAATGGGATGATATAACAAGTAGGAAGAAGACTTTTTTGCTGCCATCATTCCTTATCCATCTTCTGTTTAGGACGTGGTTCCAAAAAGTTGTGATGATTGGTACATCAGCAGCCATTCTGAAATCATCAGGGGACACGGCCTCACAGGACTGAGGATACACAGAGCAGAAGCTTAGACAGGGAGAGGCCCTCAGCGATCAGTAAGATCCAAATGCAACCCTTGATCACTTCCTTTGGCCTTCTTATTCTGGGAAAAAGAGATGTTTTCAATTTTAAGCAGCTTTCGGTTGAGTATTTTGTGCATTCGGCAAAAAGCATTCTAGATGATAAACTCAATAGACTCTCTTCCATCAGGAGACACCACGCTTCATCACATAACTCAGAAATCAAAGATCAGAAAACAGATTTGAGAGCCTAGGGCCAAAGAATCACAGCAATCACCGCAAGGTGTTTCCCTACAGGCAATTATGAGAAGAATTTGAACCGGTGCAACCTTCCCCTTATAAAAATTAACCCAACTCACAGGTAAAGGAACAGTTGAGTTCAAGAACTTTTTCAAATAAGAGAATCATATTGCACTCTGACATTTTGGAGGGGAAAAGTAACTGAGAAGTCAGAATTCCCGCAAACGTGTAGGATGTACTGCATTAACATTCTATTTAGCTTTCGAAAATGGTCTCGCTTACTATTTTTGGAAATATCATTGGTAAGTTTCACACCTGTATTCCAGGAAGTTGAGACATCTGAATTTTACTTATTAAAATGAAACATGGTCTCAATTACCTTCTGAAGAGAGAAAAACAGGAGCAAAATCACTGCGAGTCTCCCAGATGTAAAATTAATTCATGTTACTTTTAACCACAGAAGTATTTCTTAGTCAATCTGTGAGAAAAGGAGAGGGTGGGAAGATCGGAGAGGAGATCAGAAGGTGTTCGAATGAACTACTAGTCCCTTTAAATTCACTGGTTCTGGCAATAAAGTTTGTACTACACACCTGTTAAATTCATCAAAAAGAGGCAGGACGCTCCCAAGACTAAGAAAGCAAGCCATTTTGAAGTGTTCTTTCAAAATGATGGCTGTCGAGGCTTTACAGGAAACATTAGCTTTAAATGAAAACTGGAAATTGAGGGAAGTTCCTATCCAAGAAAACAATTATAAGTATTTTTAATTGCCTGGAAATAATTTGTCATGCAAAATCGGACCATGCACGATACATTTACATATATGGCTCGGAGGCACCGATGTTGTAATGCCGCATAGTTTCTCTGCACAACGTGTTCAGATAACGTGTTCAAGACAAGGAATCTGACTTGGGCTTTTCTCTCTTCTCCCCTTCCTTCCCCACCACCTCTTCTTGCTTTTTGAGGCCCGGGAGGGACCGAGGGGAGGAAGAGCAGGCATAAAATAACTGCAAGAGTCAGTGACTGCTACTCAATGTATTTTATTATTTCAGGAATTCATTCAAAGCCGGGCTGCAATTACATTTAAAACAGGAGAATAATGGGCTATTGACATGTATATGGTTTTAGAAATATAAGGCCTCATTTTCTCAGCTGGAATTTCCCCTACAATGTGCATTTGCATTACATTAGAGATGCGCTTTTGGAAAAAGTGGATCACATGCATTCAGACATTTTGACATTATCTGGGTCAGAGGCAACATTTAAAAGCAATAGCCCTACTAGTACCAAAGCTCTCTTACAGGCAAGCATTGCAGTGCATTAGAGAAAAAGGAGGCAAGCCCTGAGCGTCTCCCTGCATTGGCCATGTTTTATGACATACCTGCCTAACCCAGACATTAATCTACTGAAGATGAATTGGCCTGGTCATGGTCCTCTGCTAACCTTTAACGGTGTGTACATTCCCTAAATTGAAATCTGCACTTTTTCATGCCACGTGTGGTTTGATGTGATGGTCCAAGGAATGTAGGGTGCATTAGAATTGGCTTTTATGTGAAGAGAATCTCCCCTCCTATTTACCTTTCAGCAGGGCAGCTGCAGGCTTTCCTGCTCACTTGACAATGAAGGCATTATTCTCTACTGCTTCACCCAAGAGCAGCTACCCTGGCCGGCTCAGAATTGCACGGCCCCGGTCAGGTATGTAAGCAACCCAGTGCTTTTCCTGTTCCCAGAAGTGCCCAAGGCATAATGAAAAAGGAATGCAGAAGTTTTCACCTGTTGTAATTGTCTTATAAAGCCCGGCACAATGAATTCTTTGTCATCTTCCAAGAAGAGGTCAGTTGTAGGTGTCAGTGATTACATGAGCTCTTTATGTGAATAGAAAGACCTGTATAATTGGTGTGATACTACCAGTAAAATCGCATCAAAGTTGCACAAGATGTCTATAATTTTCTAATCCCTCACGTCCTAGTTCCTCAGACATGACACCCTTTAGTTACCTTGCACTTAACACTTCTTTCCAGAATGGGCAGGGAATCTAGACTTGTACTGGCCCCTCTGTAATTACTGTAATAAGTCGGGGGAGACTAGGAAACAGTGAATCCTTGTGAAACTGCTTTCCTTGAATCTGCTGTTCTTGTGCAGGTTAAAACTGAAAGAGTAAACGGACACCATAGAGGTCATGATCATAAGCTTTATGGATGGATAACCTGGGTTCAAATCCTACTCCTCATCTATTGGAAAGGGCTGGCCTTTGAGCTCCATTTCCTCATTGGCAAATTTGTGATCATAATGAAGATTGAATGGGATCCTGTAATCATTCATTCATTCATTCATTCATTCAATAAGGGCTTAGGAAACAGGACCCATACCAGGCACTGTATGTGCCTCTAGCTATCGGGGATAGAGTGCTGGTATCTTGGTTTCATGGAGCCTATAGCGATCAATCCAGCAGAGCAGTTAGCATACAGTGCTTGGCACGTAGTAAACACACCATACATTTGCTATTATCATCATAATTACTGTAATAAAAGTATGCAGAGTCGCATTTCCACACTTCCTATTGAAGATATTCCACGCTGTCACCTAGAAGAGCAACAGAAGGGCTATTTTAAACAATAGTATGACACTCTCCAGACAAGCATAGTTTAGAAATTTGACCACTAGCTTTCTCAGTGCAGATACTTTTTGTAAAACCATCAAGTCTTTGTTTTGGCAATCAAAGATGATGGTGCACTCTGGGTGCTTTCACTGTTACTGAGAGCCAAGGAGGCGCCCAACACTCTTGCATTGGGGGAGTCTGGAAAGACTTTTTCCCATTTTTAAAATCATTTTTGTTCTCATATTGTTCACAGAACAACTTCAAAGAACAATCTTGCTCCTGAGTATAAATGCTCCCAAAGTTTTGATCCATGAAGGAACCATTCAGTGTTAATGATCAAAAGTGCCAATGTTGACATTCAAGCAATTGAATCTCAGTACCATTAACCCTCCCATTAGAGAACTGACTTCACTTGTTTACAAAAGTCACTTAAAGTGAGAATGACATTGCTTGGCAGGATCCCCTGGAACCTGGTTGCAAACAATTGTAACATAAATAAGTAGGCTCTGGCAAATGGGTGCCAAAGAGAAGGGAAATGGGTTGGTATAGCTGGGCAGGACAGCTGTACACCTGTTGGAGTTTTACCTGGCATGAGCCAATGACATTTGTTTCCACTTTCTTAGGCAATAAATTTGCTTGGTGAGTAATGGTGCACACCTACCAATTTAGAAAATTAGAGAGAGAGAGTTTCCGTTCCAGGGAAATGGCTCCAAAGGGTGTGTGGAGGGCTGGAGGCTCTTTAAATAATCCAAACTCTCCACAGAGCAACTCCTTAGAATTTGTTTCACTGGCATTGGGAGTGATTTGCAGAGAGCACAGAGCATTTAAATATAGACACTGTATTATACAAGCCTTTGATGACTGTATGAAAGAAGTGCTCTGCAGAGAACATGGTAAAATACTGTGAGCTTCTACCATAAATGACCTGAAGAGGTCATTGCATCGTTTTGTTGAATGTGATTTATTTCCTAGACTTGGAGAATAATGGTCACTAAGCAAGGCCTCAAAGTCGATGCATCTAATGACTGAATCACGAAATGTTTTTAGAAGTACTGATAAAAGCAAGTACAGGTACAAGCAAGCCGAAGATTAGACTGAATTTCAAGTTTAAATGCTGTTCTGTGTTGATTTTTTCCCCCAAGATTATGAAAGCATTTATCTATTTTTCTTTGACCCCATTTTGTTGTTTTGGGGATTTTCCTAGGGATATGGTATTTAAAAGAATATCCAATAATATGAAGCATCTTTGCAGAAGTGAAACCATCAAACAGATGCAGGAAAACCCATGCTCTTGCTTCTGATGGGGATTAGAATAGAACCCTCTCTTCACGTCACCAGTGTTTAGTTCCCTGTTCTTTAATCGGTATCTGGAAGCACTAATAAAGAGGAACAAAAGTTTCTGCCAACCTCACTTGCTAGATAGCTCGTTTGCTCAGATTTCCCCCCCGCCCCCGCATTGAGACACAGAAGGCAAAGAGAGGAGATCAATAATTTTCTAATTAAGTCACAGTACAGAGGCAACACCACTATTTCTTTTATTCCGCAGATTTCAGTGTATCAGTCAGAATAGTCTGACTTATGCTATGATAACAAAAATTCAAAAACCCCATTGGCTTAAAATGTTAATTTTATCTCTAGCTTACACTATATATTTAACATGGCTTAGTAGGGGTCCTGCTCAACAAAGTCACTGGAAGATACATTAACATTTAACACATGCTTTCTACCTCTCCATGACAGGAGAAAGGGGAATATGGAAATGTCAACGCTGACTTTTAAATGCTTTCACTTAGTGGGGACACATAAAATGTCTGGTTCTTTGTCATTGTCTGAGTAAGGCATATAACTAAGCCTAATTTCAAGGCGACAGGGAAGTGTAAATGCCCATGTATTCAGCATTACCATACCCAGGAATGTAATAATCTACATCAAGATTCCCCAAAGTCCTGTTCATCACGTAGGCCAATGGCTCTCAACCAGGGCAAATTTGTCCCCTAGAAAACAGTTGGCAACATCTGGAGACAGTTTTGGTTGTCACAACACACAGAGGGTGATCCTGTCATCTAGTGGTTAGAGGCTAGGAATGCTGCTAAACACCTTACAAGGCACAGGAGAGCCCCCACAACGAAGAATTAACTGGTCTAAAACATCACTAGTGCTGAGGTTGAGAAACCCTGCATTAGATTACTGGGTTTCTCAAAACTGGCATCCATAAGAAAGTCCATGTCCAGACAAATTAAGACATATCTTAAAGCTCTGGCGATGGAAACTGCTTAGTATTGGTGAAAGAATACACAAATAGATCAATGGAACAAAAAAGGGAACCCCAAAACAGATTCACTTTTTGTGAATGTGTAGAAGCAACAATCCCACACAAGGCAAAATGAGAGGGTGAGTATCTACGTGGGAAAAAATAAAGCCTCATTTTTTCCCCATATTGTATGCAGAGATAAATTCCGAATGGATTAAAAATGCAAAAGTAAAAACATGACTGCAAATTTACTAGAAGAAAATAGGAGCGTGTTTTTATGAAAGAGTAAAGGACATCTTAAAACACACGAAAAGCCTAAAAGAAAGCTATGCATAATTATCCCAATATCAAAATTATATGACAAGCAAGACACTGGAAAAAAACACTTGTGAATGTTTACACAACACCCATCTAAAATATATAATGAAAAATCATCTGAAATATATAAAGAAATTTATCAAATATAAAAGCTGGAGAGGGAAAACACAAAATGAGTCCGGAACATCAGATGGTGTCTCAAAATGAGGAAGTGTTCAGAAAACAAATGATGATGGCGTTGTCAAGGGCCAGAGGAACCAACATAAAAGAGCTTCCAGTGGCAAAGCTGGAACAATTTGAGCAATAAAATAAACATGTTTTAACAGTATGTTATAAACAATAAAATAGCATGTTACTGGATTATAACCCAAAGCGTAAAATAAACATACAGGAGTCCATGCTGATATAAATGATTGAATCAATAAATAAATAGGAGAGAAGAGACAAACCTTCCTTGCAGAAGAATTCCACTTGATGTAAATAGTTCCCCTCCCCTGGGAGGCGGAGCTTAGCTTCTTTCCCTCCCCCAGCCTCCAAATGGCTTGGACTTAGTGACTTGCTTCAAAAGAATAGAATATGGAAAGAAGGGAATGATAGAACTTTACAGCAGAATAATCTGGCAAATACTATCTAGGTTATACACATATGGTATGTAATGTCAAAGAAAAGGTCTGCAAGGATTCAAGCAATAATGGTGGTTGCCTTGGTTAGCAGACAAGGTGGAAAATGTGATATGTGGTTATATGGAGAGAAGAAGGGAGAAGCAGTACTTTAGAAATAATATATGTTTAGTCTTTATATAATTTAACAGCAATTTAAAATAAATACCCATCTTGTGTGTTTGTTGAAGATGGCCCATTCTTTGACCTTTACCATCAGAAATTCAGTTGGTCTGGAGTAGGCCCAGAAATAAGAATTTTTAACAAGTGCCCTGGAAGGTTCTAATGTGGTAGGCACAGCAGAGAAGGCATTCAAGAAACTGAAAGTTAGTAAGTAAGTTTTCAGGTTGTTTTGCATATATTACTGATTTTCTGAGCTGGAAAAGGTTAATTTCATATATCCATCCCCCAACCAGTGTTAAGATTTGAAAGGGCCCAAGTTCTGATCCAAATGAGACATAAGATCAAAGACTAAGGCAAATGGGAAATAACAATATCATATAATTACACATGTAATAAAGCTGATACTGGAAGGTGTATCTTATGCCTGTGGGTAGGCGATTTTCATGATATTAAGTTACAAAATCAAACAGATTCACCTACCCAGTCACACTGAACAAGTCTCTGCTTTTACCTCATGGCAAAGAACAGGTGCTGTCTTCAACCAATTTCATCTCCCTGGTGAGAGAGAAGAGCTACCCAGTATATTTCTCTTGAACACACCAAAGACAATTTGTTCCACCTTCTGTGAGGAGCAGTAAGTGAGGGTCTGTAGAGAGGCCAAGAGTGTTATCCTAGTGGAGTTCTTTCCACAGGGGAAGAAACATCTTGGAATAGGGGAGGATTAAACTCCTAAAGATACCGGAGGATATGAGAAAATACTATGGCCTTATTCAAAGAACGTGCCCCCTTAGAGGCAGCCCCATCATTCAAAGGCATCAGCTCATCTAATTAATTCTTCAGTTTTTCAATTCTATGTTTCCCGATATTTTATCAACATTGAATTCATACTTCTTATGTGTGGTAGATTAATAAGATAATGGTCCTCAATTTTTCACCTGTTCTTTTTTTTTTTAAGATTTATTTATTTATTTTAGAGGAGGGAGGTGAGGAGAGGGGAGAGAGAATCCTAACCAGACTCTACGCCAAGCGAAAAGCCCATGAAGGGCTGGATCCCACGACCTTGAGATCAGGACCTGAGCCGAAACCAAGAGCTGGACTCTTAACCAACTGGGCCACCCAGGTGCCCCTTCACTTGTTCCTATATCCATAACCTTGTATGGCCCCACCCACAATTACTTTGAGCTTCAGCACAAATATTTTGGCCGATGGAACCTGACAATGGGACTTAAAGTTTATTTTCATACTGCGTTTTGCAGCCCTAGCCAGTGTCACCATATGAATAGGCCTGCCCTAGCTTATCGTGTGAACAGAATCAGATAGCCAAGATGCTTCCATTCTTCCAGCTGACATGTTGGAACACAACTACCTGACCTGTGAGCAAGGTCATCTGACACCAGCCAGCCCCAGACAACCTGCCAAATGACCACAGACACAAGAGTGAATGCGGATGAGATCAAGAGCCTGGCCTGAATCTGAAAAGGACCCACCTGGTAGACCTGCCAACTAATAAAACGGCCAAGCCACTAAGTCTTGGGATGGCTCTGCTATTTAGCATGAAGTATATATCCAAATAATATTGTACGATTTTTTCTTTTATATTTTGTGTGGAAATTCTGAAACTTCCTAATGCTGAAAATTTTAAATACTGTGTCATGAACCTTACAACATAAAAGTAAAAACAATGTAAAGCTCAATCATCTTACAACTGGAGGGTTTGTTTCTGTATCGTCCTCCAGACACTCATACCCAAACTCTATCTGAACATTCTCTAGTTGAATACAAATCTGACACAAGACCTCAGTGTCACTAGGTTAATGGCTGTGCTCTCAACTTGTACAGTAACTACATTTAAATATTAGCATATTCATTACATTAGGCATTTTTGTTTTCAGGACCATACCATCGGACAATACTGAGAAATATGCCAAGTCCCATTAAGCTCCCAAGAAGAAACTGAGTATGTAATTCTTCCTGAGTGATGGCTTCAGGAGTTCATTAGCAGCTTTGATCATTGCAAACATGTTTCTATCAAGTGCGGGTTTGAACTGCGTATTGGTGGGAACTGTTTGAATATTCAAATACAACAAATTTAATTTTTCACAGGAGTTTGCATTTGAAATAGGTAAACATGATTTGTTTCCTCTGTGGATTTGGTACAACTTTGCCTATCAATAATAAGATGCTATTTAATGTCCCAGAAGTCCCCACGGAAAGAGCAGTCATCGGAAAGAGATGAAGGAAGAAGTAGGTTCAGAAATCGTCTGCCAGGAAGAGCCACCTACGGTCCTCCATTTCATAGATAGATAGCACCTCAACCCGTCCTCTACTGCAAGCTCAGTGACTTCCCCAGTGCAGTGCTGGGGCACCAAGAATTCAACATCACCACCAGTGGCCATCATCCTCCCCTTCTTGGTTCTTCTCCCCAGCCTGTCCAAGCTCCTTTGGGAATCTTTGAATGAGTGCCACTAAGCTTGGCTAATGCATACCCTTGGTTGCAGTCAAAGTTATTTTAAGATTTTCTATATAGAAAAACATCCAGAGGTTGAAGCATTTGAAATCTCTTAGCTTAAGTTGTAACCTATCCCATAAAACAAAACAAAAAAAAGTCTCAAAACCTAAAGGGAAATACCTTTGCCAAAATGAGTCTTATGAAAGAATACATTTAGTGCATGCTGAGGAATCACCAACAAGGACTACAACGACAAGCCCCTTAAGCATCTGCACCTATTTAAAACCATTATTTTTGGTATTGGCACGACTGTAATTCACTCCAAAGTTATTCTTTTTGCTCAAAATTAAGGGCAGTGGCATCCATTTTGTTTACTGGCAGCGGCATGATTCTCATTAAAGGAATACATTCAATTCTTTTACATTTACATTCCTACGAGCAAAGCAAACTCAAACCAGAAGATGCTTATTAGGCACAAATGTAAGCATACATGCTCACACCAGGAAATGAAACCTGAATCTCTTGTAACCATCGCAAAATGCTAATTATGACTCTTATGCCACCTTATGCGAAATACAGGCTTGGGGGTGACCAAGGTTTAACACGGGTTCTTTGTGAAGTGGTTCGGAATATTGGTGACTTGCCCTCCCTCCCTCCCTTCTTGGAGAGGTCAATCATCCAATTTGTTACTAGAAAAATTAGACATCCTTCATCGATTCTATTTATTGTTGTTTTAAACTGCTGCAAGACTTTTAAAATAAGAACACGGGGGTCACCTCTGCCATAGGCGTGGTAGGTGGGTGACAGGCGCCTGCAAAAGTATGCAAGAGAGTTCCTGCAGTGGCGAAAAATTTTCTGTCTTCGTGAGATTTCTAAATCTGTAAATTGTGTTTTTAAAAGAGAAAACAATTAAGTATGAGGGGCCAAGTCAAGTAGGACCTCGCAGACTGTAGCAAAGGATTTGGATTTCACTGTATCTGAGAAGCACATTCATTGAAGATTTTCTAGCAACGGAGTGGCATATGATCTCAGTCCTGTTTTTAGAGGCAGACTCTGTCTGAGATATGGCCAATGTGCTGTAGCAGGACAAAGCTTGGAACAGGGAGACCCCGCAGGGGGTGACTGCAATAGTCAAGGAATGACCCAATCCATGTTGACTTGGTGGAGGTGATGGCAGTGGAGGTGGTGAGAAGTGGTGCTACTTCTGCCCTGGGCCGTGTGATGTTACCTCAGATACACCTGCCTCCCCCGCCCCCCGCCCCGGGGAAAGGATTTGTACCCCTCGCTGCAGGGAAGTTTGGTTGCCAGCACTCAGCTGTCAGCCATCTTTGGGAATTGTATCTTCTGAAGAAAGCCACTTGCTCCTTTTTTGGGGCAGCCCAAACCAATGATAGGTTGATGCAGGGGTATAAAGGCCTGGCTCTCAGAACACAATGCAGGACAACTCGGAAAGGCCATTCCAGTCTTACAGCTCACTGCAAGTTTGGCTAAGGCCTCGTGACTGCCCAGCAGCTTCTCTCTCCGTGGATCTGCTTTTCTCCCGTTCCCCATTCAGCATTGATCCTAAAAGCACTCCCTAATAAATGCTAATTTCTGTCCCAGACTCTGCTTCCTGAAGAACCCAATCTGCAATGTTTTGCAGCATAAGTTGATTTCTGTTTTCATCTGTCTGAAATTCAAAGTTGTACTTCAGGAATTTCATCCACTTGTCCAGTGATCTGTGGTGGGTTGTGGTGGTCTAGAAATATCGGGCAATGATGAGACTCTTCCAGCCCCTGCTTCTTAACTGGCCATCGGACACAATCACTTAACTTCTCTGGGGTTCTCAGTTTGACCTTCTATGAAATAAGGAGACGTTTAATCAAATGAGATATTCTGGAAGAAAAGCTTTACAACTCTATGATAAAACTCATTAGGAATTAAAAGGAACTGAAAACCAGCTTCTCTTTTTGTTAATGGTCTCAAGATCTTGTCTTCCCTTGATCCACTCCCTGGGGTGTTAGCTGTTTCTCCGTGATCATGTAGGTCTTTAAAAGGTACACAGGGGACATGAAGGAAAATTAGACTAAATCTAGCCAGTTCTGCCCATTGTTTGCAAATATGATTAGACTTCATGGGAGAGGATTGTCATTAGTAATTACCTAAGTCAATTTCTTGTGTTTTTGTTATGTTTTGGTTTTGAATATTCAGTCCCACCCCAGTGATTCCAAGTGGCTCTCAGTCACTGCTTAACTTGATTTCCCTCTCCTTGGTCTTTTTTTTTTTTTTTTTTTAAGTAGACTTCACACCCAACGTGGGGCATGAACTCACAACCTTGAGATCAAGAGTCATATGCTCCACTGCTTGAGCCAGTGAGGTGCCCCTAGATCTCCTTGGTCTTGATCTTCTTCCATGATTAAGACAACCCTGTCTCAGGCGCAAGACCTTTACACATGTTCCCTCTTCCCACTCTTAGCACAGTTAACTCCCACTCACCTGTCGGGTCTCAGGAGCAAAGTTACATCTTCAAGGAATTTTTTCCTTATCACCAGTAATGCCTAGTGATTTCTACCTGCTTGGAACATTCTCACAGGCTTACCCGTACTGAGGGAGATTTCTAGGAACTACGTGTAAGTCCACATGTGAGTGAGAGTGACATTGAACTCAATTCTATTTTTAAAAATCAGCAAATTATTTGAAAAGTCACTTTTAGTTACTATTAGCAACATAGCACTCTGTGATATGCTACAAAACAAATTAATGTATAGCGGTTGGTCGCTATGCCAAGCAAAATTTCATATCCTTGCTTTAGAGAACTCCATACCATATCAGCAAGGCCAGAGAGTGAATCGTATGCATCCTGATTCTGTTAGTTTATCCTTTGAAGACTTTTTCACCTTGGGGAGTAGGAGTAAAGGAATTAATGATAACATGTTCAGCCACCCTTGGTGTGCTAGCAAAGAAAGAAATATTTACATGCATTTCTGAAACATTCTCTGTGGTAGATTTAAGAAGTCTAGGTGCAAATTCCTCGACACTCCTCTCCTTGAGAAGTAGGGTCTGCCCTCTCCACTTGAATCTGTCAGACTTTGTGACTGCTTTGAGCACTAGAACAGGACAGAAGAGACACTGTGTCAGTTTCCAGTCCCAGGCCTTAAGGAATAGGCAGTTTCTTCTTTCTGTTTCTAGAAACACTCTCTGGAACCCTGAGCTGCCATGGGGAAGTTCAAATACCCTCAGCCTGCCATACTGGAGGGGCTATGGTTAGATGCTCCTATTGACACTCCTGGGTCCAGCCTTCTAATCCTCTCCTCTGCAGAACCAGATTTGCGAAGAAAGCCATCTTGGACTCACTAGACCAGCCTATCCTCCAGCTGAACACCACGAAGGAACTACTGATTCCATGGGGCACAAAAGAATCATCTACTGAGCCCAACCCAAATTCCTGACCCACACAATCCTCAAATGTTATTAAATGGTTGTAGTTTTAAGTCATTGAGGTTCTGGTAGTTTGTGACACGCAAATCCTCCTGGCATACTTCTTCTGTGCTTTGTGTTCCCCTAGGGTGTCAGCGAACCTTGTTGCAATGCCCCCATTCCACGAGAGAAAACAAGTGCCTTTTCTTTGTTCCCAAAGTGCTCTTATATTCAAAGAGTCAAAGAGAAACTTAACTGACAATAAGACCATCATGTGTTGGTAAGATAAAGTGTTACAAAGCAAGGAACTTGCTTCTAAAGGAAGATGAAATTTAGAAGAAGTACCCTGTTTTAGAGGAGCATTTTCTTAAGTGTAATTGCTTCCACCTCGCTCTTTTGCCGTTGCTAATATTGAGTTAATTTAACCTTCTTAAAGTTACACGGTGTTCAGGGGCACCTGGGCAGGTTAAGCTTCAGTCGGTTAGGCATCTGCCTTCGGCTCATGTCATGATCCTGGGGTCCTGGGATTGAGCCCCAGCTGGTAGGTCTAGCTCCCTGCTCAGTGGGGAGTCTGCTTCTCCCTCTCTCTCTCTGCTGTTCCCCTGCTTGGGCTCTCTCTCTCTCTCTCAAATGAATAAATAAAAAAAATTTTAAAAATGAATGGTGTTAATTACAGACAACAGTAGTGATTTTTGGCGCCACATATTTGCCATAGTTGACATGCAGGGTGGGACAGAATGTTTAGCCTGTCCCGCTCTGAGTCACACATGCTTCCTCCCTCTCCATCCATCACTCTTTGCCCTCACACTCTGCTATGATTATCGAGGGCTCCTCACAGTGTGGTTCACAATCTACTTCCATCAAAATCACCCGAAATGCTTGCCCAAAATGCTCATTCCCTGGCTCCCTAAACCTCATGAATTAGAATTCTGGGGAGAAAGGCTCAGTAATCTGCATTTAAACCAAACTCTTAGGTGATCTTATGCTTGAATTACTACCTTTAGGGACATTGTGCTGTCTTTTGCTTTTAGCTTCTCCCCATAATGGCTTTTCAATACAACCCTTTTCATACTGTTGAACAGCTTTAATGTGTTGTGGTTTCTATTGTATGTCTCCTCCCTCCCTCGTGTCCTGGGTTCTTCTCTGTGTTCTGTCATTTCAGGTCTCCTTTGTTTCTTGTTGCTTGACTGACTAATCAAAGCACTCTAACTATAATTCTTAAGCCTACAGTTTCTTTTTGGTTTATTTGTTTTTGTTTCTGTTAGCTATTTGGAGTGTTTCTCTCTCAAAGACATTATCACTGAAGCCATTTAAAAAACATAAAGGGGGCAAGCCTCCTCTTCTGCTCTTCAGGTAACTAATTATAGAAACATTTATATTATACGTACTTAGATTACCACATTATTCTTGACTTCAGTTTTGTTTCAATTAGCTGCGAGAGGAGCTGCCTGACACTGTTTTGCCCTTCCTCTGAATATTTTGATATTTATATTACCCGTCTTTCAGAACACACCTGTGTCTTTTTCACACAATCTGGTAAATATTATAATATTTAAGCATCACGGGGGCATTGATGCATAACTGAACCCTGGACTGGCCAATCAAGCCTCACAAGGAATGAGTTTCAGGAAACCAAGATGATGTGTCCTCAGCCACCTGAAAAAATACGCGGAGGCTCGGGTTACATCTGGAATTCATTCGGTGTTTTGTCCGTCCTTTCCTGATCAGCTTTCTCACCACCCTCCCCGTGAAAATTAGGTGATCTGGGTGAGTTCATTTGCATGCCCTGGTTCCATTTCGCAAGGAGCGTGTATTGATCACTGCCATAGTTCAAAGCAGGGCCTTGAGTGGTGAGATGGGAGTGGGGTCTTTCAAAGCATTGGGGAAAGACGGGAGGAGCCCCTTAGGCAGCTGGGATTCTTGAACTCCCAGGTAATGCACAGAATGCAGTGATTTATGAGGTGCGTGTACTAGGCTACAGTGTAATAGTGTGGCACAATTTAGGGCATACTGTATTTCTCCAAACACAGTGATTTCATTTCGACCTTCACGGTTACTCTGCAGTCTATAAAATATTTACATTGCCTTTCTAAACATATACATTATTTACCGTACGGTCTATAAAATATTTATGTGATTTTCTCTAAAGATCCTATATAGGGTGAATTAGTTTTATTCACTTTGTTCCCTTTCCTAGAAATAGGCATGCAGTGAACTAGGACATTTTTTGAAATCCAGAAAAAAGTGGCAGTAGAGAAGGAGACACAATAGAACATGGAGAAAAGATGGCATCTTTGGTTTTGATGGTCTGGCTGTCCCCTGACTGTAGGCTGCAGGCCTTTGTTGGCTGAGAAACCAAGTGACCAAGGGGAACAGAGGACAACCAGGTATCAAGTGCTTTGGTTCTGCGTGAGGAGCTGAATAGGGTGCCTGGGTGGCTCAGTCGGTTAAGCATCTACCTTCAGCTCAGGTCATGATCCTGGGGTCCTGGGATCGACCCCTCATTGGGCTCCCTGCTTGGCAGGGAGTCTGTTTCTCCCTCTAGCCCTCCCCCTGCTCATAATCTCTCTCTCTCTCTTTCATGCTCTTTCTTGCTCAAATAATTAAATAAAATCAAGAAAGAAAGAAAGACCCAGCCAAATTTTGAAGAAAGAAAAGATGACATGTACACACACACACACACACACACACACACACACACACACGACATAACAAAACGTGAATAAATCATCTAGTTTGATTGCCTAGGTGTTGAGTATCGTTTAGGCCTTTGACTCTCCAACTTGACCCAGTGGCTCCTGTACTCTTACCTCACTCACTTAGGTCCAGAGACATTTTCCCTGAGATGAAGATGAAAACGTGAACGGGAAAATTGAGGCATTTGTTGAGAAAATGTAGGATGATAAACATCAAACACCATCACCATTTCCAAATCTTTAATAAAATTTACACAACACTCCAACTAAACAGAATTTATGATTGAGTTGTCCCAAAGATCAAATTTCTCAAATAGTGGTTAAACTCTTTACAGCATTTGGGCTAAATACTTTGACACAGAGGCTATGTCCATGGGCTGCTAAATGTTTGGCTAAAAGTAAAAATAATGTAGTCAACCATGAGAATGTTTTGTCTTCATGACACTAATTTGGTTTGAAGTTTACCCAGTTAAGATCCAGATTTGGTTCACATTCACTGGAATGCACAGAACTATTAGTTCTCCATATTATAGAGAAAATGGGCTTCGTTTGCAGAAAAGGAGGGTGGTGGGGGATGGTGGAGAGCTCATTAAAAACCATTTAACACTGAGCTAAATGTCAGCATACTTTGAAAGAGGCCTATTAGTTAATGTACACAAGAAGTTATCAGTACTTGTGATAAGCCAAAGAAACCAAACAGAGAAAGCCATTAGATGGTGCTTGTAAGACAGCTGAGTATTAAGAAATGTTTTAGATAAATTAAATTGGGATTGACAGAAAAAACATAATTTTTACAGGGAAGCATTTTTACTTGTGTCCTTACCTGCAGCCCCAAATCCTGAATTTTGACTGCCGCTAAATGATTAACTTGTCTACAAGGAATCGTGACCTTATGGGGGACAGAGAGGACATAATTACATTACAACCAGAAATGGTGCTGCTGCTGTTTTTTTCTCTTTGTCGTTTCACGGATGTAATGGATATAATAGACAAGATCCTCATCGATACGTAAATAGCATTATTGCTTCCAAAGAGTGTAATTCAAAACCTCCCTTCCTCAGTGTAGTCTGCTGGCATTATAGTGAAAAAGCAGTTCTGATAATCTGGCTAGATCTAAGAATAACATTTAGAACACTTAGAGTAATATTATTTTTTTTCAAATGGACCTGCAGAAAATACAGGGCTGTCATCTCTGGCCAGAATGTTCTATGGTGACAACTGAGAGGAGAAACATGATTTGACAGTCATTTGGGGAGGGACACAGATAAGGAAAATAACGAGCTTACCCCCAAAACAGGCCAGAGTGGATTATCACTCCACAGCAAAGGAATAACTATAGGAAGGCCCAACATTTTAATGAAAGGTAGCAGTTGAGACTGGTTATACACCATATCATTTTATCGCAATACATTTTAGATGCAAAAAATTCAAAATGGGTATAATTACCAGCTACCACTAATGGAAAAGAAAATCTGTGACACATATGCACCTGTCAAATTTTAATCAATTTCGATATTTGTGAGGCCTCAATGATTAACTAATTGAAAACCATACCTTTGGGTAATTGAATGATTTGACCCCATATAAAATTTTTGTATAAAAGCCAATTAAATGCCAGAGAATATCTTTAAAGCTGGTAATTTTGGTTTTAGTATACTTAATTTTAAGTTATTCTTTCTGCTAATAATTAAATAGCAGAACCGATTTTGTCTAGTAAGGCTACACGTAGTAAGGGCATAGCATGCCCTCAGCATAGGGATGCATTCCACTCATGTTGCTTCTCAATATCAGGAAGCTATTCACTTAGCTCATCCAAAAGTCAAATCAAACTACTAGGGTAAGAGTTAAAGACAGGGGAGCCAAACTTAGAGTATTAAATTTGTATCTCTTTTTGTTTGTTTGTTTCAATTTTCGAAGACTTTCAATTAAGTTCTATCTAGCAGCATAATGAGAGCGAAACATTATGTGTATCCCTACTATTTGCCAAACATTATTCTGCATTATTTTCACTTACACATTTATTTAATCTTCACGATAACCCTATGAGGCAGGTACCATTGTGACCCCCATTTCACAGACAGGGCAACTGGGGCTTAAAGTTGGTAACCCACCCAATGTCATAGAGAATAAGTGGTAGTCAGGATTTGAATGTAGGCACACTATCCTGCATCCTGGTTTAACCATTGCGTCCTGATGAAGTAACCCTCAGTCAAATACCAAACCTTTTGTTTCCCCAAAATAAGTATTTGTTCAGAAAATTGCTTATTAATTTTTATATTTTAGTAGATTACAGAGGGAAACAGTTACTACACAGTATGGATATTGAAACATTTAGAAGGGAATAAGGGATTAAAAAAGAAGTGTGTGTGTGGCCAGGGTGTGGGGCATCCGGTGACGGAGGTAAGACAGACATATAAAAATATATAAAGAAAGCAACTGCCTTTCTAGTCAGTTAGAATTACACACAAAGCATATTATCCTCAGAAGAGAGCTCAAAGAAAAGGAAAAAGGACACAAGTTAAGGGGGGAAGGTGAATTGTGCCCTATTTGCTCTAAATGTTGACGACTGGCTTGGTGACTTTTCTTCCCAGGTCAGGAGCCTAGTGAAATATCTATGGTGACATTGCTTTGATATCTGTAGCTCAACCCTTGGCCTCTTGACATTTGATACTGGATACCTGTCTGTTAGAAGAATAGTTTGTAAGTGGCTATTACAGATACCGTATTATAAAGTAGATCAGACAACGTCTTTGGACCAAGTTTGCCCTGGTTTAAAATCAAGATCGTGTCCCGTTGGAAACTTTATTAGATATATTGTAAGGATAGCTGAATTTAAATTTTGGCTTTTCCACTGATTATATATTCAATTTTCTGAAAAATCCCCAAATATTTCTCTAGCTTTCTTTCTAGAATATTTTTTTTTTGAAAATTTTATTTATTTATTTGAGAGGGAGAGAGAGAGCGTACACAAGCCAGGGGAAAGGCAGAGGGAGAAGCAGGCTCCCAGCTGTGCAGGGAGCCCAATGCAGGACTCTATTCCAGGACCCCAGGATCATGACTTGAGCCAAAGGCAGGTGCTTAACCAACTGAGCCACCTATGTGCCCCTCTAGAGTATTTTTTAAAAATTATGATGAATGATTAGTTTTCATTATTGATCCACACTTTTAGTGTGAGCATGGCAAATCAGTGAAATTATCATTTGTCTCCATATATTAAATGCTGAAAAAGTCGGTCATAATCTTTTTTCTCTCATTCAGGAATGCTATCATACATACAATGAATGTGCAGTTCAAGTTCACAAACATCTAATACCACATTATCTGCCTTAAGTATGCTAAATGTTTGAAGGACATCAGCAAGAAGGGAAAATAAATACCATCCAACAAAGCTATCATTCATTAAATATGTCACATCATTTAAAAATCTAATACTTCAAATTATAATATTTTTGGACAAAATCTATACATAACTAAAGTCTATACAAGAGCTATACATATCTATACACAACATATACAAAATCTATGCATGTACAAAATTCCAAAATTATTCAAAGGACAGTGGATTTCAGATCTGTTGCTGTAATAAGTTGAAAGACAGATCACCTATTATTGGTATCTTAAATCTAACCTAGTTTGACTTTAAGAAACAGAAAGCTTTTGGTTCTGTACCACATTAGAAGGGGTGTGTATGATAAGGCGAGCTTCCAAACAGAGGAATTAAAGTATAGTTTGTTCCACTATGAACTGGAGCTGAGTGAATACAAGAAACGGAATCAGTTCCAGGTCTCCCAAGAGTCATAAATGTCATTACTCCATCTTTCAGGGTCTTCATGCCTTATTTCAGCTCTAGGTACCTTCATACAGAGATCAATTTTGGATTTAAATTTGAAGAAAAGAGTATAACTTAAATCAAGATTTGAGAAGTCAGCATTCTGGGCAGGAGATATTTCAAAAACAAAAGTATCCAAGATGGATGTTGTGCAGTGTATTTTGAGGATAATGGATACGCTGATGGTTTACAGCCCATTAGCTCTTGAGGCAGAGCCTGAAGCAGTTTTGGAACCAAAATCACAGATGCAGTTGCTCCCAGGACCACTCTCTCTGCTGCCAGAGAACATTTCTGTGGGGAAAAAACTCATCGCTGAAAGCTGTCAAGTTTGCTGTATATATTTACCATTGGGAAGGTATGGCTGGAGCCCATTAGAGAGGAAGAAGCTACTGGCCTACTCATTCTCTCAGCAGATTTTTCTTCCAAACATGGTTTTCCAACTTGAAACGGAACAGATCTGCACTTATCTCTACTGCCTTTAAAGTCTCAAAAAAAAAAAAAAAAAAAAAAGCTTAGATAAACCTTTCCTTCCTTCCTAATTTCCAAGGAAGTCACTTTTCCTTGCAAGCAAGGAGGACAAATGGAGCTAGAGAGAGGAGGGTGCGTGCGTGTGTGTGTGTGTGTGTGTGTGTGTGTGTGTGTGACTGCAGTTGAGAAGGACAGGGCAGGAAAGAAAGAAGGAGGTTAGGGAGGGCAGTGAAGACCAGCTTTTCTGTATAATTTCACCTCCTGGGGTCATTTGTTCTCTGTGGCCTCTTCCTGACGTGTCCTGGATATGGGGCAAAGAAAGATGGCATGAGGGGTTCCCAGATTCTAGGGAGATACAGAGGAAATGATCAACATAAGTATAGAAGAATGCTTCAGAAAACCACAGAGTTCCCATGATGGAGGAAGAGAATGCTCCGTAGAATTTTCCTTTTTTGGTTTTCCAAGGCTGACATCCTCCTGCGATATTTACAGGCTCTGTTAGGATAGGTGGTGACCCAGATAGGATTATGTGCGCCACTTTTATGATTCTCATTAATTTCTCCCATTGACTAGAGAAACGGAGGGTCTTTATCTCCTGTGAATTTGTGGCAAGGCTGGGTTTTCCTGGGCGTGGGCCTGCTGAGACAGCTGCTGGTGTGCCTAGTCTGACTTCTCTCCCTCCTGTCTTCCAGGCCCCCACTGTCAGCCAGTTTATTTTGCCTTCAGGCTGAACAGGACGGCCCTCTTCCTGTTGGTGCTTTGCCACTGCTTTGTCACAAGTTATCGGCTCTCTTCTCTCCCATTCTCTCCTCCTCCCCCCTTGCTTTCACAGACACATCCAGGGGTGTCCCAGAGCATCCCGTCTGCCCTCTGGAATCATCTGTTGCTTATTCCGCAGGCTCCAGGAAGACTTTCTAACTTTCCTTTCGGTTGTGGGGAAGCGGGTTTTCAGAGGCCTCTGACGGGGAGGAATGGGTTCCCAAGGGCTCACACAGGCCAGAAGTTATTGGCTTAGTGAAAGCTGTTACTTTGTTTTAAGAACCGGCATGAGTCTGTTATTGTTGGGTACCCCAGAGGCTAATCACTCAGAGGGAGTTTGATCCTGTCCTGTCTGAGAGAGGACACTGCGGAGCCTTTGTCTCCTTGCTGCCTGCCTGCCCACACAGCCCTGTACCTCCTGCCTGGGACTTCCCAGCGTTCCCTGGCTCACCCTCCCCGGGGCTGAGCAAAACCTCACAGCAGGAGCTTGCAGAGGTGGAAGGGCGAGGGGACTGGCAATTTTAAAGTAAATTTATCAGGTTGTCTCAAAGTACAATAGTGTTATGGGTTTCCCTCAGTTTGTTTTCTGTCTCTCTGTATTGACGCAAGTCTTGCAGTACAGGATTTTAAAAACATTTTTTTTTTCACTCCTCTATTGTGAAATACAATAGGCACTTAGAAAAAGTACATAAAGCATATTGGTTCAGGTTAACGAAATATCGGAAAGCAAACAGCTACATACCTACCACTTTATTATTTAAAATGCGACTATTTTCAGGCTGAAAAGGAGTGTTTTAAGACTTGATCCCTTTTGACTTAGGGTAAATAATTAGGAATATGTAAGTGAAAATATTGATTTGGTCTTTAATATCTCAGTGGTGCAATTGTTATTTTCTGGTCATATATTCTGCTGAGCAATCAACTCAATCACTTGCTTGTGCATCAACCTCGTCAAGGTTACCTGGGACAAAAGTTTTCTTCTGGGTTACCTTCCATTATTGAACTGCTGTATTTCAGGACTTTCTCCTTCTTCTGCAAGACTTCACCCAGGAAAAGCCAAATGAGCTGCATTGTAGGGTGGGGGAAAATACAATTCTTTGTACTTTTAAAGTGAAACAATTGCAAAATGTCCCAGTGAGTCTACAAGATATTCCATGTGAATAACTTTTGGAACATTCGGAGTTATCTGTTCCCATGAATAACTCCAGAGAGCTGATTAAAGTGAAATCTTCTCAACAGATATTTACTGTGTACCCACTGTGCTACGCATTGTTCTAGATAACTGAGCAAGGGGAGCAAAGAAACAAAGATCCTTGCTCTTATGGGGCTTACATGATAGCAGTCAAGAAAGAGGCTATAATAATAAACATAATATATAAATTCCTTATACAGTATGATAGAAGTGATGAGTGCTGTTGAAAAAAGAAAACACAGAGCAGGGTCAGAGAATAGGGAGTGCGGGGCGGGGGGGTAGGGGGGCAGAATGCTGTATTCAATAGGCTTGTCAGGACAAGTCTTCTTGAAAAGGTAACATGTGATCAAAGGCTGGAGGAAGGTGGGAGAGGTAGCCAGATATCTGGGGGAGGAACATTCCAGGGGTGTAGAGGGAACAGCTTGAGCAAGGCTGTCAGATAGTAGCATGCCAAGCGTGTCTGAGGAAGAGCAAGGAGGCCAGGGAGCAGAGAGAAGAGAGGTGGAATTGGAGGTGAGGTCAGAGATCTGGGATCCAGTTCAGGTTGGGCCCTGTGGGTCAGTGTGAGCACTCTACCTTTCCCTCGAGGAACACGGTGAGCCCTGGGTGGATTTCCAGTGGCAGAAGGCATGATCTGGTCAACTTGTTAAGTAGGTGCGCCAGTAATAAAGCTATTGTCTCTCAATTCCAAACTCATCCCTCGCAGACGTGGCCTCTTGATGCTGGGGCTGAGGCTTTGCAAACCACGTGCCTGCTTTGTCGGTGGCTCCCTGTGAGATTTTGCCAGCGGGCAGTAAGGGGGGGGGGTGCTGCTAGAGTGGAGGGAGAAGAAGGGACTTCCTGCTTCCTATTCGCTTCCTGTTCCCAGTAGCACCGTCCCTCCCTCAGCAGCTTCCAGCACCCGCACCCACAGAACTGGCCCATCTCAGGGTCTCAGAAACACCAGCACCTGCTGGTCACCGCCTGTCCTTAGAGGCCTGAGTTACTCAGTGGTCACATTTTCAACCTCTTTCCTCTATTCCTCCCACATGGTAGCTGCCCCTGCTTTTTCTACCTCCATCATACCACTTTTTGTCTTTTTAGTTACTCAGATAACAACTTTATATCCACTTAACAATTATTTATATTAAATATTCCCTGTTAGCAGAACTGGTGTGATCCCAGTATTCCTCCCCGGCCCCCCAGCCCCGGGCATGGATTTGCCATCAAAAAGGTGAAGAAAGCAGTAGGTGGAGTGGGTTTGAAGGGAAATATCAAAAATCCAGCTTTGGACATATTATTTAGACATAAATAGAGATGTCAAGTAGGCAGTTAGGTATTACCACAGAGCTAATTTTCATTCTTTTCTATATAGCCCCCGGGCCACGATCACACCTTTTGTTCCACTAGGAATGTTCACTGAATGATTTACGTTCTTAATGTTAAATTAATTTCAAGGGCTAAAATCATCCAGTTAAGAATATAGATGTCGAAATGAGAACGAGGTTTGAATCCTGACTCTTTGGTTGATCTGTGATGTTGAGTCAGATATGTAACCTCTTGAAGTTTCAAGTTCATAAACTATAAAAACAGGGGTGATAATACCAAAGTAATTGAGAAGAGAAAATTAAAGGATATACAGTGGTGAGCACTGTGTCATCTTTGAGAGTGAAATGTCCTCCTTGGTTTCCTTATCTGTAACATGGGAATAATATCTATTTTATAGGCTTTTTTCCCTTGAGTTTTACCTCAGAACAAGTCATGTAGTTCACCCAACAAAGCACCTTCTCGGCAGGCACTCAGTAAATCTGATTTTCATTCTTGGCATACTATTTCATCTTATTCTCATAAGATCTCTCTTATTTACAAATTTGACAGCATTTTTCAAAACCTGTTCCATAAAGCATTAATTCCAGAGGAACTTCAGAGGGGTAAGCACAATAACATAAAGCCATAAACATTTACTTAAAAAAGAATAGCTAGTACGTTTAGCTGCGTAGACTAGATCAACATAAAACTGTATTTTTATCCCTGACCTACCCCTTACACTGTATTTAGTGAGGGTAATCCTTTTCTGGTTGTGGATTGACTATTTTGACAGGCTGCTCACTTCTCATTTGTAGTAATAGGCAGGATCACCGCCATTTTAAGACATAAGTATGTCTCAATTCAGATACTCTACTGTCTGGTCCCAAGGTGTTGGCAGCCGACTGCATGAACAACATGACTGGCCTGTACTTAGGTTTGTCTGCCCTCTAGAGCCCCTTGCCTTTCTTACTCCCTACCCCTCATCCCCATTTGGCCAGACCAAGCTCGTCTTGGGTCAACGAAAGGGTCCCAGAGAGTGACAGCATATTTTCCAATAAACTACACTTCCAAAGTCAGAGGAACACATTTATTAAGTGTCTATGATTAAATCCAGTGAATCACTTCCTCTTTATCAGGCTCTAGATACCTGGAATCCAGCTATGTTCATTCCCTCGTACCATGGAGCACTGAAATAGGTTTCAGGGAAGAGATAAATTGCTTCTAAGTAGTGATGTTTGGGAGAGAGTACAGCATTTTGATTAAAGTCATACACTCCGTACCCAAAACCTAGTTCTACTTCTTGCTAGCGTGAGTATGAACAAGTTACCTGGCCTCTGAGCCTGGCTTTCATCTCTAAGATGGGGACAGTAACAGAACTGTGTGAGGATAAAGAGAGTTGACACATAGGAAACACTCAGGCTTAGAGGCTGATAGAGTACAGGCACTTGGTGTCAGCTGTTGATATCAGAAAATTTACAATTCGGTTAGAATAAACAAAGTAAGCTAATACTTACTGCTAAGCTGCATGCTAAAGTGTCAGAGAGGAGCTGAAAAAGTGATAGCCCAGGTCACGGAAGTCAAGACAGATAGGAAAGAACGGGAAGAAGAGGGAAGAATGGATCTGAGCTGTGGATAACGGAGAGAGTGTGCTACTGCGGATTTTATTATTTTGTTGTTATTTTTTGAAGGTGAACACAGAGAGCCAGGGATAACCGCAGTATAAGAAGATATATTGAGAAGGAGACAGTAATTTCCGTTTCTACTTTTTTGGAGGTCCATGTAATTACCTTCTGATCAGAAAACTGACTTTAGTCTATTGTTGGGTGGGTGGGATGTTATCTTGTCACTGCAGCTCTCTAAGTATAGATCCTTTGTTCATTATCCAAAGTTAATTTTTTTTTATTACTTATTCTTTTTTTTTTGCAAAGAACATAGGCATGACTCTCCTTTCTGTATTTGGTATTTATATCACTAGCATTATTATATAATGTAGCTTTTGAAATAATTTCAATTTGGATCAAGTTCATATTTTCTTTGAGCTACTAGTTTCCAAAACCATAACTGCAGTACCAATTGGCATATAATTTTAGAGGCTGCCATAAAATGCAAAAGAAAGGATCAGATATTTAATATTCAATGCCCAAAAAAGATTACTGTAATTATTTCTTTTAAAAAAAAAAAAAGACATGACTAGGAACTTGGATGAGACATTTATCAGTGCAAATGATCAATGAGATAAACAAAAATCGTTCATTGAAGAGGAACATTGCTTATCACTCATACTTTGAGAAATGAAGCAAAGCATTCCAGTTTTGTGGATTTACTTCTCCTGTAATTCACTGTGCTTTTAAAATGAGCAGCTTGGCAACACAGAAATTTAGACTCACATTTCTATCTGTAAATCACCAGTTTGTCCTTTATGTTGACAGTTTCTGTACAAAATTGAAGGATTTCAAAGTGTTCCAGCAACAAAATGTAAGAAATTGCAGGACACATAAATTTCAAGTGTTTTCTACCTACGTCAGCAACATCATTCAAGCAAAATACAGACAGGGTATTCAAGTGCCAAGATGGAAAAATAAAATAAAATAAGGTAAATAGCAAAACAGATTTCAAATAAGGGGTGTTCGTGAATAATCAGACTACTTATTGGGAGATGCCATTCTGGCTTAATAAACTGCCTGTTATTACCTAAATGAAGGCTGGTTAAGCTGGAAATATAAAGGAAAAGGTGCCAAGTTTAAAACCAAGGATCAGATTTTTAAAAGTACGATTTTGAGCAAATGTCGTATCTTTCATCAGTCAGCTATTAAGCTGTTAAAAAGATTGGGGCCAAACACTTTGTGAATCATGAGGGAGAAAAACAAGATGATTTAAACTTAGGTCCTGCCCTCAAGGAGCTTATAACTTAGTAGCTTTGTGATTAGAAACAGGAAAACAACTTTTTCAAAGTGCAAAATGCAGACGAGGGTGTAGATTATGTCATTAGGAAACTATGGGACCACCAGGCTACCTGTCTGCAGGATCTCAGAACTAGTCCTGCCCCCATTTTCCTCACAGATGGAACTGGAGCGTCTGAGTTGCACTGGGTGACCCTTAAACGGGCAAGCCAACTTCTTCATGAATAGCCTATTCACACACAAGGATCTGGGCCTTTATATTGACTTTTACCGTTTCTAATTATTTTTTACAAGTGATACAAAGGTGGGGGGTGGTGAGAAAGGAAAAGAATTTTTAAAATCAACTCCTGAAAAATGACATAGTTTCACTTTGCTCTTTCATTTAATTTAAGTGCCTTGGCTATTGCCTTTATGTCGTACTTATTTGTAACGATCAGTTACATTGATGAACAGCAGAAATAGTAAATTTAATAGATTGTGCTTAATATTTTGCTCTTGAGCTAATGTTCTTCTAAATTAGTTAGGTTGAAATGATTATGTCTTCCTTTACAACGGCCTCAAATTCTAAAAATCTTTGTACCGAGATTAAGGACATTGAAAGGAAATGTAGCAGGAGGAACGGGCTGAGTGTCATAGGGAGTAATATCTTAATGCATTGTTATTGCTTTATTGATTGGAGTGGATCTTTTCTCTTGCTCATTTTCATAGGTGTTCCCATTGGGACAGCAATTGTAAAAACTGCAAAATATCTCCTGTGCACAGACCTCTGTTTTAAAGGTAATCTTCAGTCTTGCTATAAAGTGTTTTAGACCAAATATGAATGATTTTTGGAGAGCTGACAATAATTCCTTTGCCTCCCAAGTATTCTTCGTAGCTTATGGAATTTAAATGCTTCAGTTGAAAGAATATATATATGTGTATATATATATATATATATATATATATATATATATCAAATATATGTTCTGTGTTTCATACAACTAGGGATTCCTGTTGAGAATAATTGAGCAAACTTGTTATTTAAAAGATCTCAATAATGACAATGGGCATTAAAAACCACATAGTGGGCTTCAAGAGGCCAGTGGATACACAGATCATTTCTAGGCATTATTTTCACATAACAACAGACTAGCAAGAGAAGGAAGGTGGAAATTTTGGTTTGCGGGCAAAATCAACAATAGTATTTTCACAATCATTGTTCTCCTTTTGAATCCATGCTTTTCTTCAGGCTTTTCTGAAAAACACCAGGGCTTTATTCATCTCCTGGCTCTGTTTGTGGTTTGCAGAGGTGTCCTTGTTCTTAGCCACATCCTGTTTGCCCTTAGATGGCCCTTTAGGTTCAGTGGGAGTAACCAGAAGGTCAAATTTGTTGTCTTTTATGATGGAGAAAAACACTACAGTTCAGGAAAACCAGAATTCAACTTTAAACTGCTCCTTTCGGTTTGCAGTTTGGAAACTGAACTTTATTTCTCACTGACAGTAATTGCTTCAAAAACGCAAGGCTGCTGGATTGGTGGATGGCATTTTGCGTGTTTAGAAGGAGGTAGAATTATTTGTGGTCAGTCGTAGTCAGTTTTAAATCAGTTCTCAATTTACGCTTCCCCCAAAATGGTGACCTGTCTCGGAAAAATATCGGGGGAAAGGAGTTTGCCTTGTTTCTGGTAGACTATTCAATGGTCTCCCTGTGTCCTGCCTCAGTTGATGGGCACTGGGACAGGCCTTCCAGGGGAGCATTGCTGCTAGCTATAGGACACCTCAGGAAAAGTGTGTCAATGTGGGTGGGTAGATCTCTTCACCCTTCCAGCCACATCCCTGCTTTCTCTCACAACTCCACAAAATTATTTTAGACAGTATAACATGAGTGATGGTATTTAAAACTATACATGACATATGATTATCATCATAGTTCAAGAACCAGAATTTATACAGTTAAAGCCTTTGCAGTCTATTGGCATCTTCTCCTGGGTGCATCAAAATCTTTCTGTCTCTGACTTCCTTATCTAGCTTAAGGAAGCTCCCACCTCCACACACAGTCTAGGTCTAGGCCGCCATCAGGCCCATTCCTTGCATGGCACATTTTTCTGCATCTGCATTAGGCACCCAGTGGGCTTTGCCGTCCCAAGGTCCTAAGGAGTAGGCCAAAGTAGCTGTGCCCCAACCCCCAAGACCAAGTCTCTGAGGTAGCTTTCCAACAGTGAAAGTTCGCGATCTGTCTTTTATTTTTCTAAGTGTCCAACAGGAACTTTTGGGTCAAACTCTCATTTTCCCCAAAGACCAACAGGAATTTTCAGATGTTTCAGTCTTAATCCTCAGAATTTTTTTACTTGTCCTCTAACCTGCACGTCACCATATTACTATAACTCATTCCTTTCTTTCGATTCCTCCCAACTCTCCAAGTCTCCTGCAAACACAAAACAAAACAACAAACTAAAAATCCCAAACACTTCTTAATGGCTCCTTCTCTGGCTGTATAAAGCCTCAGCCAAAGCTTTGACATTACTTTCCTAGTTTCTGATTGGATGGGTATGGTTATATGTTTTCCTTTTTCTGGTTACATTTGCAAGGGAAGCCATCGGTGAGTTTGGACAGTTTACAACAGATTAATTTCTGTTTGTTCCACGGTGTATGGACAGAGTATCAAGCTTGAAATGAGAAGACCTGGGTGAAAATTGCACTTTAACTATTTACTTGCTATTTGATTTCACATACTTTTCTTAAATCCTTAGTAGATTTGGTTTTCTTTTCTATAAAATTTGACTATTAGTGCTCATCCCATGGTTATATTAAGGTTAAGTGAGATCATTTAAGTGAGAACAGTTAGCATGCTGCCCAGGATGTGATAAGGAGTCGAAAATATTGAACAGTGATTCTATAATTGGTTTGGATGTATCATGATAGGTTGTTACCAACCTTATGAACAACCCAACTTTAAGGGAGGTTGCTAAGGACTTGCAATATTGACTGTATTTTCATTTTCTCCCTAATTTGGTAATGCCATGTTGTATTAGAGCTTCAACTTTTACATGAATTTCAATAACAATACTATTTGATGGGGTCCTAATCAATTATATTCATAGGCAGATATTAGGTTATGATCATTTCACTTGAATTTTTATGTAGGGACTCTTCTGGGAACACATGATTAATTTTCCTCACTTGTTATTTATAATGACAGGAATAGTCCCCATTTATTGAGCCAATAAATAATTGTGGCTATGTAGCTGGAAGATTCAGTGCCTAATATACACTATCTCATTTAATCCTCACTTCTACTGGATGGTGTTGAGAACATTAACTTTATTTTACCATTTGGGAATCGGAGGCTCAGAGAAATTAAATAGCTTGCATAGGTTTTAGCAGCTGGAAGGTGGAAGGGCTTTAGGTGAAGCCCGTTCTGCTACCTAGGTTTACACATTTAATAACACTGTATGGTGCATAACTTCACTCTATCTCGATAACTTCCTCTGACCGTATTCTCTTCACAGAACAAGGGATTCGCCTTAGCACACAGCCCAGCCGACTCCCTGAGCTGCTGTTAAGCAGGTGAGGCACTCCCAGATGGTGATAGCTTTGCCTTGGAACCTCCCTGAAAGATCTTCCGCTCGGGGCTCCCAGATCCCAATGACCACACGAGACCACGCACCTTGCAATCCTGCCTTGAACACTTGAATGAGATCCCATGCTACGGAACTTGAGCAATATTTTCACAAATCAGGCTGAAATGGCAAAATGAATATAATATACAGGGAGTTGGTAAAATTGTTAGCAAAAATGTGGCTGAAAAGCACTCTCTCTCTTTGGACTTACATTAAAAAAAAAAAATCTTCCTCTGGTGTCTGTGTCCTTCTTTGTTTTCTGCTTATCTTGTTGTGTGACAATCACTCCAATCCAAATGCCATGTTCTTCCGTCAAGACTTCTAGAAGCCAATCCTCGGCCTGCTTAAAAGCAATTAATCAAAGCTCAGCTTTGAAATACAGTCGCCTCAAGAACTTTTTTGCACAGTTCTAATTGTGTCTTACTGGGCTTTGCACATACGCGCGAGGCTCACTTTCTTCTAATGCTTACAGCAGTTGCTTGCTATGTGAAATGCTTTGTTTCTCAGATCTCATGGGCTGGCTAGGCTAACAGTCGTAAAGACCACTCTGACTTTCAGCTGACAGGGACAGTTTCCCTCACTGTCCATAAATCTTTTCCTCCATTCTAGTTCCTGTGTCATAGCGTCAGAAACCCCCTTTGTTTACAGAAGCCTGGAACGTGCTGGGTCTTCTGCGTGGCCATGAACCCGCTGAGTGCACTGTACGAGCGCATAAAACTCCCTAAGCCAGTCTGTGTCATAATTCTTTCAGCTTTAACGTAAGTTAAATTTAAGAGACACAACTGAACGAAACTGGACATTTACTTAGTCGGGAAGAGGGTAGGTCTTCACAAATGGCCAAACAAATTCATAGGTTCGATGAATAAACACTTCAGCTTCCTGTGTGACAGTGGTGACAACAGTATAATCATCAACAAAATAATAAGGCAAATGAAAAACTGACAAAAAATTTGCCACTTTGAATAGATGAGTTCTAATTAATTAATGAGAAAAATACAAATGGGCTGTGAGAATGTAGTCAAAGAACATGAAGAGGCAGGGGACCAAAAAAAGAAACTCTAATACACTGAATATGTGACAAATGTCTTACTCTATCAGAAATTAGGGAAATAAAAACATCTCACTTATTTAAATAGACATCAATTTATGTATCCACATTTATATCTGTGAGGATGGAGAAACAGGGCACTCACCCCACCAGGGAGAATGATATGGGTACAACTTTTCTGGATGCCAGTTGAAAATGTTCCCAAATTGCTAAATATGTTCTTGCCACTTGGTCCAGTAATTCACTGTAAAAAACAAACAAACAAACAAACAAACAAAAAAACAAAGAACAACAATAACAACAAAAAACTACTGGGAGAAAAGAATCTGGGATTCACACAAAGATTCAGGTAGGAAAATGTAACTTGCAGACCTAATTATAATGGGGAAAATTTCAAAATAATAGTGTTCAGATGAAAGGAATGGAGTTGTGAAGGAAATGATGTATGTACGCAAGGAGGGACGGTCTGAAACAATTTAAAGCCAGGCTTTAGAACAATATTTAGTGATACAGGATAATCCTGACTTTGACTTGCTACAGTGCGATGCTAATTGGAGGAAGTTACAAATATAGGTGTGAATACACACAGAGAAGAAAAAACACTCCAAACTATTAATAACAATGAACTTTTAATGGGTATTGAGATTTAGCAGTAATTTTTGTTTTTTGGTTATGCTGTTTTTTGTCACGGGCCATATAGGACTTGGAAAAAGATGAATATATTTTAAAAATAAAATTTAAAGACTTTATTACCCTATCAAAATTACTCGGCTATAATGCACTTTAGATGGAGTATTTTCCTTCCTTGTTACCGTGATGTTTGCATGCATATTTCTAGGCCTAAATCTAGTTCTTTTGTTTCCAGAAGGTGTTCATGAGCCCATATTTCTCACTCAGAACTCAGAAAAAGATTAAAGATAGTCATTACCTTCTTTTCTTTTTACACAGGCAGCAAAATCTATTTTTAATGGTTCCGTTTTAAATCCCTGTTGTTAGAAACATTTATTTAACCTCTAACTCTGCTCTACTGAGACATTTTTGTTTACATCAGGTTAGACCTTGACCTTCGCAACACTACACTCAGGGGAAATTTGTTGTTGTTGCTGTTGTTGTGCTTTCAAAAAGATTTGATTGAAATGGGTTTGGCTGATTCTTTGTAGATTTGGAAATAGCCAAAAGCAATTTTACTTTGGACTATTTGGGGAGACTTTATTTTTTCCTCTTCTGGCTTAAGAAGATTTCATTACGAAAGTGAACTTATACAGACGGTGAATAAAGCGTGTGTCAAAACTGCTTGCCCCGCAGGCTTGAGTGGTAAAAACCATCCATTGCCATTACTGGCAACTTGTCAGATCTCTCCTGTCTCCTTGGAGGCCTGGAGATGTGCAGAGTGGAGCTGCAGCAGGCCCTTCACTGTCCTCCAGACAATTTGTTAGGACGAGGCTTGGTGACGAGTTGTAGGCAGCTAGCATCTGGTGGCCTCCCATAGAGATGTCCTCAAACACTTCTGGAGGATTTTGAAAGAGATGTAAAGACCTTTACTTCCTGGAGAAGGCCAGGAGTAGGTACAGATGTTTTTTACTTATTCCACGGGAAGTGAGAATATTGTAGCTATGGGAAAAGCTTGTAGGTACGCACAGGAAGAATGAGTCTGAATCATTTCCACCCTCGTCTAGAGCCCCCTTCAGCCCCAGACCTTGAGAAAATATTCTGAGGGTTTCCACTACATCTACAGATTTCCCGTGTATCGCAGATCACTCCCCAGGACACAAGGGAAGAGCAGAGGCCACAACAGCCCCACCATCCCGCTCCCCACTTCCTACTGGGGGCTCTCTTGACTGATGACTCCTGAGAACATCCCATGTGTACTCAGGTACGTAGTCTTCTCGACTACTGCATGGTGTTCGTAATTTTTTCCTAATTTTGGCTCCTGTCGTGATGTTTGGTTTTGATGACTTCGGTGACCTTGAGGCCATGCTGAGTGCCAGTGTCAAGTCAGCAAATACTGGTGACCATGCAGAGACCACTGCTGCTGGCACCAAGGGAGCTAGCTCCTGCAGCACTGAACGGTGTCTCATCATGTTGACTGCCCAAGGTCTGGACTTAGATAACCAAGGCTCCTCAGTTTACTAGCTGGGTGACCTTGGATAAATACTTATTCTGTTTGGTAGACTTTACTGGCTGCCTCCCACTATTGACAGAACTTTTCACTGGCAGAATTCAGAGCAATATGCCCAGCAAAAACACGGCATTCACCAACCTCCTATTCAGCTGAGTGTGGGCATTGGGCAATGTGAGCCATGATAGAAATCATGTTTGGGACTTTGGGGCAAGTCTAACTGAAGGGAAAGAGGTGAGTGCCCTTGATTTCTGCTTTATTTCCTTCCAGCTGCCTGGAAATTCTAATGTGAGGCCAAAGCTTGGGCAGCCACTTAAGCAGATTTTTGGAACAAAAGTCACTTATGGAAGATTGCAAAGCAGAAAACAGAAAGCAGAAAGAAAGAAGCCTATGAAAAGTCCTGGACATCATCACTTCAGATGTCGTCTAGCTAGGAAACAAATAAACTTCAAATTTGTGTAAGTAACTGTCATTTTGACCATTCCTATAATATGCAGCCAAACCTAATCCTGATAATTTGTCTAGGAAAGGAGGACAATAGCAATACCTAAACCCTAGAGTTATTGTTAGGTTATATAATGAAATAACACACGTGAATTTTTATGTGCTTAATAAAATTTGGATATTTTCACTAAATTAAAACTTAGTTTGCACTTAATAAAAGTTAGATATTATGACCTGAATGAAACTTTGGACTCCCCAATTCCACTCTTGAGATGAGATTTCATAAGAAAACGTGGTTTGGCCACAGAAATAATTAAAAGCAATTTAAATTTTAATTGTAGTTACTAAAAAATATAAAGTGTATCCAACATGAAATCCAGAGACACTTTTATTTTAAGTGAAGGTTCTTTTTTTTGTTGTTGTTAGTTATTTCTTTTTGAAAAGATTTCAGACTTACAAAAATTTGCAAGAATAGTACAGAAAACTTCTGTAATCTCTTCACCCATATTCCCCAAATGCCAACTTGCAATCACATTTCCACACTCACTCACTTACGTGCCCATTATCATTAGCTTTGTTCTTTTGTGGGAAAGCACACTGTAGGATGTTGCCCTGAAACGCTCTAGAACGTGTTCTGCAAACAAGAACACCCTTCTAAATCCCAGCATATGACACTCCAAATTAGGAAATCGACACTGATACAGCACTGCTTTCCGCCCATGGACCCATTCAGATTTCAGCAGCTGACCTCATAATAGCTCATTTTCCTTTCTGTTCCGGGATCTTATCCAGAATACTTTTGCATTTAATTATCACACACTTTCTGATATCTTCAGTCTGGTACACCTCCTGGGTTGCCTTATTTTTCATGTCCTTGCTGGTTTTAATAAGTAGATCTCACGTCATATACTCATTTACCATGAGTTGACACTGCTACCTCCACTTTCAGCCCAACACCTCGGGCTTCTTTCCATTCTTTCTTTCTCCGTGTGTAAAATTTTCTCTGGAAGTGAGAAATTTGGTACCTGTTATCCTCAGTATATTGAACTCTTTCCTAAATTTGCTCATTTGTTCCACGTAACCAGTCTTCCAGCCCTGATGGCCCTTTCTTTAGCTGCCATCTCTGCTCGTCTCTGCCACAGTCTGTTCCGGACTGGCCTCCTGGCCTGTGCCTTGGAAAAGAGAAGGAAGGGGAAGGAAAATGGAGGAGGAAGGGAGAGCAACACTTTTTAATCTCTTTTCCTCATTTCTTGTCTCACACACTGTACCTGCCCTGTACTAGTGACATCCCAACCTGACCCAGAGCACACTGGAGTTCATTAATATGAATTTTCCTGCATATTATGCAAACTTTTAATCATTCAAGACAGCAGGAATTTTCAAAATTAAAATAAAAAGATCTTAATCCCTCTATGGACCTATCCCCATCCTCCACAATGCCCTGAATCTCTTGCATTTTAAATAAAATATAACAGTTATAAACAACAGAGCAAAACTTCACTTTTTTAAAGTAAGCTCCACACCCAGCATGGAGCCATCATGGGGCTTGAACTCACCACCCCAAGATCAAGACCTGAGCTGAGATCAAGAGCTGGACACTTAACTGACTGAACCACCCAGGTGCCACCAGACTTCGTTTAAAAAATTATACATATAAAAAATAATGTGACCCTAGAAAAAGTTGCCTTTGCCTGCAAAGCTCTTCAGCTGCCAGGGTGACATAAGTGTATGAAGTGAAATGCAAGCTTTCTTGTTCACACTTGAGACGAAGTCACAGGACATGTGTGCGTGTGTCCACGATCACTTTGTCTTTGTTCTATCTGCATCTTCCACCATCTGAAAGCTTTGGAAAGATCAATGTTAGGAAACTATTTTATCCAGAAAAGGCTATACATTGTGTTTTCTTAGCTGGAATAGGCAGACCCTTTTCTTGAGAACAAAAACATCCCCTCTTTCATTGCACAAACTCTTCCCCAACACTTTGACCGAAGACATGCTTTAACTCTGTAGCGACTGCTAACATACAATTTTTTGTTCTTTGCTGAGCAAACGTAGAACTTGACTACATTTCCCAGCCTGCCTTGCAGCTCCTAAGGCGTATGGGTGAGGAGAGGGAGGCACACAGACTACCTCCAAGATGAGATCATGAAAGTCTTGGTGCATGAGCCCTGTTCTCTGTCTTCCCTCACATGCTGGCCAGATGTACAGCTGCAGTACAGAACTCCAAAGACTGGTGGCAGAGCCACTGGGGGGCAAGAACCTTGTTCCTACTTGGAACAGAGCCCTCTGTCTCCCCACCCATCCTCTCCCTTCCCAACCTGCACAGGACTGGGAAGTATGGGAGCAATGGACCTTAGTGGTCGAGATTTAGTATTATTAGTGATGATGCGTAGCCTCCTCTGACTAACAAAACCTCCAAACATAGTGTCCTATGGGTTCCTACTAAGACCAGATCACAAACAATATTCACTGATGTACAGTTTTCCTGAGTGACTGTACAGTAAGTGTCAGCTGACTGAGCAAGACACTTTCTCTCACTTCACCACGGAAATTTCCTTCAATTTCAGTGAGTGATGTTGCAATACTCTTTAAGGCTCTCATTTTATAAGTGCAGTTCCAAACAAGGCTCTCAGATATGTCCAACTTCAATGGCTTTTCTGGAGACTGCAATACGTGATTCTCCTGGGAATTCACAAGTGAACACAGTGGTGGTGCCTTCTAGGAGTCAGACTGGTGGTGCATGGAGCCGCTTCAGGTCCTGTCCAAAGAAACATTAGTTAACGTTACTGTAACACATCTTTAAATTGCATAAGGGTTAAGATTCTTCCTTATGTGTGTATTTGACTGGCAAGAATGATTGAATAATAGGGAAGACTAAACTCAACACCACTGAGGCTTTTCCTTTCCTCAGAGAGTTTCTAGCCACGAAAGGTGGATTTTCTTGAGTTGGCACTACTGTGCAAGAAATGGGAATGACCACGCCCTCACTTCTCTGGATGCCCAAGTCTTTTGTTCTACTCTGCCCAGTTGGGATGCTCCTACTTGTTTTTTAATCCCTGGTCCCTTTACTTCTTGGAGTAGGCCCTGGGGCATTCTCTGCACAGGGCCCGTGACACTGGAAATTCCTCCTTTTGGTTGATCAAAGCTGATGCAGCCTGACCCCACCCCAGGAAGTGGTGGCAGACACATCTGTTCATTCTGGCTTCCTGCCAATAGGGGATTTACTCTCGGGTGAGTGGGGGAGAGGGACTTTTATGTCGGGAGGAGATTTATTGTTGGCTGACGGGGTGTGGCGAGTGTGAAGGGTGGGAACCACTTCAGCTCCTTGGCTGGATTGTCTGACTTTTTATGCAGCAGGTTTTAATCTTTGTATGTGGGTTCCAAGACTTTTGTAAAGGGCAAGTGCTGAATCGGTGAACTTTAACGATACACTGAGAAACTTTTGGGGAAGTATAGATTTGCAAACAGCAAGAAGATGAAAGTGAAGTTTAGCTGACTACACACAGTAAGATACTGTTTGTAATCAAACAACGACTGAAGATACAATTCTAGCAGTCCTCTCTGGTTAGCTAGCATAACCCCACGGGAGGAAGGGAAATAGAAGCCAGGCCACTCAGTGTTCTGAAATCCGGCCTTCTCTGGGGGGCGGCGGTGTCATTAGACCACTTCACATCTCAAAGTCTTCATAGCAACTATTGCAGTGATACTAAAGTTACACATCAAATTCTGTAAAACATTCCTTATTTTGTGAAACTATTACATGCCAAGAAAGGAAGAGTATGGCATTGTATGGTACTGGACCAGGAACATTCAATGCCTAGAGTAGGAAGGTTGTCCGAGACCAGAATACGGTCCTGAGCCAACACCATTTCGGTGATTCAATAGATGAACAGGAAAGAAATGTCATGGGGTTTAACTGAGTTTAACTTTAGAAGTTGAGAGAAAGCCAGCATTGGGCCCTTAGAAAGTCTTTAACATTTCTTGCCTTCATATTATTTTTTCAAGACTGCCAAGGCCAGAGATTTTCCCTGGGTATGAACTACCTGCACCTCACAGATCTTATCTAGCAAGTGCTTACAGTTTCTATGCCCACTGCCAGGCCATCTGATGAGGTCTACACAGAAGAAGTATGAGTTATGGTCTCTGTTCTCCATATAGCAGGGGTTCTTGTTGGAAGCCTCAATATGAGGATTCAGGCAGGGCCACAGCCCATCTGTAAATGAGAAAAAGATACTCTCTCCCAGACATAGTCCTGGTTGCACAGTTTTCGAGTGGAGTGTGGGCTACATTTATATTTTTGACCCATACATCTTTGTGTGCTTTGAATTCTATCATATCTTATGGATACGGAGCATGATATCTTAATGGAGTTGTGCGATACGTCTGTCAGAAATCTTAGTTTTATAAGGGCCCACAAAAACCTTTCTGGTAAAAAAATCATCTTCAAGGAAGAGAAATTAGAAGCAGACAAGTTTAATCCAAGGGCAACACGTCAGAGGAGAATAGTCTGAGAGGATGCAAAGGCAGCATGGTGTCTGTCTCAGAGCTAGGCCACAGCGGGGGGGTGTGGTGACTATAGGGCAGCTCGGCCAGTTTGATCCAGCAGCCCAAGAAGCTTCATTACAGACCAGCTGCAGAAGTTGGAGGCTTTGAGATGGACCCAGAATGGCTAAGTGACAACTTCTCCAGCATGAGATCTGTGAGGGAATGTGGGAAATGTCAGCTCTATACATCAGCATACATGTGCTCTTTGGAGAATTCCAGAAATACCTGGACTCCGGAAAGATGTTTAAAAAAGGACCGGAGTCTTAAAACTGTGAGTTGAGGAAGAGTCATAGGCAGATTATCTGTTGCTGTGATCGTGATACTATTTTTCTCCCATTGCAGGGGTGAACCGGGCAGCCGGAGTAGCACATACGCACACAATGTTGCAATCCACTCCCGTGCAGCTTCGCCTTACCACAGGTAATGGAGCACAAGATGGGAGATGACTGCAAAGTGTGAGTCAACACCATTTGTGTGTCTTCCACTTCAGTTGGCTTCACTTGTCAGGAATGATAGAATATAGAGGACGGCGAGCAACTTCCACAATTACTAATTGGAGGTTCCTGGCTAACGCTCTTCAATTCCTGCTTCAGCAAAGAGGTGAGGGGAGGGGAGGACAAAGTGAGGAGGAGAATGGTTGAGAGGGGACAAGAGGGGACTGTGTGTAGAGCATGAGTAGAAGGTGTGTGAAGGGGATTATATCCTAATTCAGGAACCAGGGCTCCTGGATTCTCTGCCTCGTTCCTCTCCAGCCAGCAAAGCAGGAGTGGGGAAAATCATTTCCCTTCTCTGAGCTTTGATGTTCTCATCTGTAAAATGGATTGAACTGATTAGCTTTCAGAGTTCTTCCCTGAGTCTGATGCTCAGCATTTGTCTCTGAAAACAATAATTGTTGAAAATGAAATTTTGCCTACCCACCCTGTGAATGGTTTGTGGCTTCTTTCAGTAGGATAGAACTACCACCAAAGTGTCACGTGAAAGGGTTAGCTTTCTGACTGGAGCTTTTTGTCAGTGACTAATTCGAGCTGAGGCCTGCACGTACCCATACAGCAATGTTTCGGCACTGCTGAGTATCACATGTTGTGCTGGGTCTCCTGCCCTTCCTTTGCTTTCCTGCTTCCTACATGTCAGGTTCCTACTTCCTTTTTGGTTACTGTGTAAGTGTGTAGGACTTTCAACCCTATCAGATTGGCTGGGCATTTAGGCTGTGTTTTTGCACGTCCTGCCAACATCAACGTGGTCATTTACCTCTGTTTATTTTCCCTTCCCAGACATCAGCTGTTGTCTGCATTCCAGCACCCCCGCAAAAGTACTATCTCCCCTAGCGAGGCTGCAATGCCTCTGATTGTTGCTAAGTTTGGTGGACCTGGGAGTTGGACCAACAATCACAGGCACCCATCAAACAGCAGCCCATGACATTTGATTTCTCCAAATTTTCTGTATCTCTGCAACAGCAATTGGAATGACATTTTATTTATTAATTTTTAGTGATTTTATTTATTTGAGAGAATGAGAGAGAGAGTGAGAGAGCACAAGTGGGGGTAGGGAGGGGCAGAAGGAGAGGGAGAAGCAGGGTCCCGCTCAGCTGGGAGCCTCATGCTGGGCTTGATCCCAGACTCCAGGATCATGACCTGAGCAGAAGGTGGACGGTTAACCAACTGAGCAATCCTGGTGTGCCTCAAATGACATCTTAAACAAACAGTTTTATGAGAAAGAGAGGAAGTCAGGAGAGGGACAAAGAGAAGAGAGGAGAAGAGAGGAAGCTAAACTATCAGGGAAGGAACCCAGAGAAGAACGGACTCCTTTCCACACTTCTTCCATCACACGTATGAGAATTTTGCCTTTTTAGGATATATCAATCCACTTTTTGATCAAACTACAATTTCAACGTTAAAAAATTAATTTTAGGGGTGCCTGGGTGGCTCAGTCAGTTAAGCGTCCTACTCTTGGTTTTGGCTTAGGTCATGATCTCAGGGTGCTGAGATCCAGTTCTAAGTGGGGCTCTGCAGTGCAGAGCCCGCTTCAGATTCTCTCCTCTCTGCCCCTGCCCCTCCCCCAGCTCGTATGCTCTCTCTCTCTCTAAAACAAACAAATACATAAATAAAATCTTAAAAAATTAATTTTAGATTGATTCTAATCTCTGATATTTTGGCTACAGTTTGCAATCCATCAGGTTCGGCCTGACCTAAGGAATTTTAGACCCTTTTCCAGAATCATCTTCTGAGAACAAGGTCCTGGTAATTTGTCCCCCATGCTAAAGAATCTTCATGAGCTCCTTGACCCCAGTATACTTTTCTAGTTTTGAATCAAGCAGATTTTTTTTGTCTGTTTCCAATGCTTTTCCACAGTAGCTAATAGAGTTGAAAATATATGGTTTTCATATAGTTGAAAATAGTCTTACACATTTGAATTCACAAAAATACTAAAACTACTATTCCTATAGCTAGAATATCAGATTAATTTCTTATTGAAACGAAGTTGAATTGAGTCCACATACTTCTTAAACTGGATACCTATCAAGTAAGTACCTGAAATCTTCCACAATTACTCTCATGCCCTCTGTATGAATGAATGAGGTCACCTGTATCGTTCCCATTTGAACGTTGTTGCAGAAGAAATAGAGAAAGATTATGTGGTTTGAGGATCGATTGACCAACATCTATATTGATGACAGGAGGAAAAATGTGATTAAGTGAAGGCAAAAGGATTTCTGTATTACAATATTGAAAATATTAATGATGGGAGGAAATAAAATACTGGGTCCAGCTGATAATTATTGTGGAATTTGCTTTCCCAGACATCTTTTGTATCATGATAATAAAAAACGCATATAAAATTATGAGGAATGATTTAGAAGTGATTTGGCTCTCAGTAAGGTTAGAGGGAGAAATTTAATTGGGTCGCTTATTATCAGATATCAAAATAAGCAATATAGGCCAGGAACAAATGGATGCTGCTGCTGATTTTCTGTGTTTATGGAAAATGATAGAAAGGGAAAGGAAAGATGAAACAAAAAAAGGGAAGTGCCTACTAAATGCCAGTCTTTTGCTTGGCAATGCCCTCACTTAGTCCTCATACCAACTTCCCTGAAGGAGTTGCTGGTATCCTCCTTTTACAGATGGGGAACCATAGGAGGTGGAAAGTAACTGGTCCAGAGTCCCACCGCCAGGATTTTAGCTGAGCTCTTTGTTCTTTCCACCTTGATCTCTTGTTTATTTGTGTTTTGTCATTCAGTTCATTCCTTCTTGTTCTAGGGGAATTACACAGGATTTGGATCACCACTATCTGTGCAATTCCATATTATATGTTAGTTACCATTTTGAAATAATTTTAGCACTGAATATTGAACAACTCACCAGTTTCAAGATGGCATCTCCGTTCTGCATGTATACGTATTATTTAAAATAAAGAATATGCTTTTTCATTTTGCCCAAAGCAAGGCTCAGTTTCTTCCCACTGAGTTGTGACCCCCTGAATCTTCCTGCTCAGCTCTCTTTTTTTTTTTCAGTTTATAATGTTTTGCTATGATTTAGATTTTCTCCAAAAAGAACAAAATTTTATACATAACATAAAAATTCAGAAAGACTCACAAGGCTGTTTTTCACTTTCTCCAAATTTTGTTTCCAGGCATTAAGTGTGTCATACAGTTGTTGCCATTGCTGTTTTCCAAATGTCCGCTCTGTACTATGACGACAAGACCGTTTTAGTTCTTCCTGCACCAATAACACATGCATCAACACCTTTGGCTCCAATCTGAAGTTCTTGCTGCACTGCGTCAAAAGAAATTTCTTTATTTTTCACTGCCATTCCCATAAAAGTAAGCAGTCTCATTGTTGCCATATTCTTTTCATGTAATAGACCAAGCGAATCAATGAAGTCTTTATTATTCTGATAAAACTTGACATATGATGCCATTTACCACTCACAAAAATGTTTAAAAGATCATGAATAAGTTTGCCCTCCAAAAATTTGACTGGTTTTAAAGGGACAAGATGGTCAAAAAGAAATACACTTAAATATTTCAATGCTTGTACAATACACATGTGGGCATCAGCGCGGGCCTGGGAAGCGTTGTTCTCCATGTAACTTCCTAGCAATTCCACGCATGAGCGTGACAGCCGAACACTTACTGAAATACTTTTTTTGGAGAGCCAATGAACCATTCTTCTCTGACCATAAATGTACTGTCATCATTGTTCAAGTCTGATTATTACCAAGTATGTTTTTGGAAACACATTATCTAGATGTTACAGAGCCTTTCATAATTTAATTTATCAATGTCAAGGAATTGTGAAATTGTCATAGCAGCATTAATGTTGAATCAATTAAACATACAAAATAGGCTCTGGTATCTCATGCTGCAAGCAAATCCACAGGGACAGAGCATTAAACTTCCAAAGGATGAGTAATCACTGTAAAGAACAGCATACACCTGTGCGAGATGCATATGAAAATATAGGACAATGGCTTTCTTATTAGCTGTGAAAAGTTAAAACAAGACACCAACCAGACAGCTCTCCTATTTCCCAGATGCCTTTCAGGACTGGTATCTCTCTATAGCCTCAAAATCAAAAGTCAGAGACAGAACAAATTACAATTAATTATTACCACCATGATCTTCCGTCAAGAATCCTTTAGAATGATAACATTTCTTGTAACTGCTGGATTTCTGAGCCAGAGGTGACCAAAAGCTCATCTATTTTTTTAGCATACTATGCAATCCTTTTACATATTAGAGAATATTTGGACAAAAATCAAGGAAATATACACATGAAATATTGATTCTTATTTCTGGTGAGTAATCAGGTTAACCCTATTGGTAGAATGAGGTTGAGATAATTAATAGGTAGATTTGCCAAAATGAGTAAATGAATCCATTACAATACATTATGTCACAATCCTATCTCTGCTACCATCATTTTAAAATAAAAATAACATTTAACAAGTTCTGTGCCCTGAAGTTGAAAATAGAATGTTATAGAGTTGTCATTATTCTTCTCTGGGAAGGATTGTGACTGATAAGATAACTATTGCCTAAACTATTTTCGTATGTGGAATTGGCACAGATAAATTCTCTGCTCTATGTACTAATTACAGTAATTTGATCATTATAATGATTATAATTTCATATTCACTTTATATGAGATAGTCTCTTAACACTGCCTGTCACATCTTAGTAAATTTGCTTGTAAGATTCTTTTGGGGAGAAACTATTATATCTTATCAACAATGTCTTTAGTGGCTTAATTATGATATGCCTTCAGGATTTTTATAACACCTCTTGTAAAGCCTGATTTCTGAATGAGAATGTTATATGTCTAAGAGCTGTGTCAAGATACTGTTTTAAATAGTCAGTTGCATTTCTAATATATTTATGAGAAAAATTATTGAAAACAACCTGAAATTCCAACAAGGAGGTACTTATTAAATTAATAATGGCATATCCCTGTAATAGACTGTCAGGTATTTACAAAACAAATGAGGAAATGCTATGTACTGATTCAGACAGATTACCAAGGTATACTCTGGAATCGAAAGAGCAAGGTACAAAATAGTGAATATAGAATATATTTTTATATAAAATTGGGAATATATATATAAAAGTCCATCTTTGTATTTTCCTGTATTTTCAATCAAGGAAGACTCAGGTAGGACACATAGGAAAGTAATACAAGTGGTTTCCTGAGGGGGAAGGGAGGGTGTGATAGCTAGATGAGTGGAAGATGGGGCTGAAGACATACTTTCACTGTATTCCTTCCCTTAGAATCTCTGTTGGTGGCTCCTGGGGCCATGAAAAGTTTTTTATATTCACTCATCCCTACATCAAACTTTCTGTCATTTCTTTTGGATTTGGGGTCATACCTATGAAAGCCTTTACCTGTTGTCATTTTATCACTTATACAACTTTTTGCAATTAAATACTTGATCCATTTGTAATTTACTATGGTTCATATTATGGGAAACTATAGTTATCACAGTTGTCTCAGCATTATTTACAAAGAGACTAACATTTCCCTATTGACAGGACGTGTTCCCTTGTTCACATGTAAAATTCCCTCAGTATTCTTGACCTTTCTATTCCATTACATTGGTTTGTCTATGTATATGCCCCCATGATTTAGTTACTTTGACTCTCTGCCTCAAAATTGATCGGTCTGGTTTCCCCTCATTGTTCTCTTTCAGGGGTTTTCTGGCTATTTTCAACATTTTTAAGGTAAATCTTTCATAAAATCAGATTGTCTAATTGAAAAATGTTGGTATTGTGCTAAATTTGTCCATTAACTTAAGGAGAATTGATAACCTTCTGATGTTGAATAGTTTTCCATTTGGTTCTCTTGAACTTTTCGAATGTATATTCATATTACTTGCAAATAGTGATAATTCTACCTTCTCCTTCCCATTTTTCTTCTCTCTAATTTCTTTTCCTCATCTAATTATAATGATTAGTTAAATACACTCCTAAAAACTCTGCAAAGACTCACCAAAGGAACAGCTATAGCAACACAATCTGGGTGAAATTCTTAACCCATTTATACAAGGCATTGTTTTGAATAACTGTTTTGGCTATATCAACATGACCTGTTAGTTAGAGATTTTTCTTGTTGTCTTATTTCTAAGAAATGATAAATGACTTCATTTGTTATTAAAACCATCTTCAATATATTAAACAGGAGCTTTCCCTGAGGGCTAGTTTACAAATAGTCATGATTCATCTGACATACTGTAAGGAAATATACATAGACAAAAGAGAGATTTTAGCAATTGACTGGTTAATCTATCTTTTCCCCCAAGCCAGGTATATTGGAAATGATTGAAGTAAAATGTGTGGTTCACATCCTACTCCCCAACCCCTGTATGTTTGAATTCAACTTTCATATTTGAACACAGTCATGTCGAGTTTAGGAATGATCTTCCTTAACTATGGTAGCAAGACTGATTGTCTGGTGTGTTGCATGATGATATGTATATTTTATATTTAAATCTAAAACTCCAGTAGTCCATTTAGGGCTGGATTTGGTCCCAGTATGAAGCAAAAGATACTTGACAACTAAATGGAAAAGATATCAACCAAACTAAAATTTGCTCAATTTGGAGATTTTTCATTCAAGAAGCGAAGCTTTAGTAAATACTTTTGAAAATCCAAGGGCTAGACTTGTCAGTCGCAAGACTGGATTTCCACAATCAAAATTTAGAAATTTCTTACTGACACAAACCTTTAGCATATTTGCTAAATGAAAGAGTTCATTATGAAAGGAAAGGAACATCCATGCAAAGTAAAGGGAATGACCTTAAAGACTACCAAAGTTAAACGGGACACTGTGTAGCATTGATACAAACAAATTAAACACACACACACACACACACACACACACACCTCAAGAGAACCTCCTTACAAATCAGCAGTTACTCGATTTACAAATCAAGTGTCCCTTCAGCTTCCAGGGGCCACAAAGGCCCATGCTCTGGTTTGAGGAACCCTTGGTTTCTAAAGGAATTGATCTGCTTTGTACCTCTTGAAGCTCCTTTCTGGGCCAAGTAAAGATCAGTAAACCTTCCAGAAAACAAGAAAGCAAGCTCAAGATAAGACTTCCCAGTTTTGTGTTCTAACACGCTAGTCCAATTCCCTGTCTAGTGTAGCTTGAGCAAAGAGAAGTGGCCATTTGGGAAGGCTCATGGAAGTTGACTCCTTATTCTAATTGCCACGTTTAGCTAAGCTAACACTAACTTACAGGTCTACAGGAAACAGGACGGAGCATCCATTCAATCATGGAAATCCACCAGCATATGTCACTACAGCTCACTAGGATGGGTGTCTCTTACTCCCTATGTCTACTGACTTGTAACACTTGAGCCCATCTCTCCATATCAGAGAGTTTACATTTTGACCTAGACTTCCAATGATGAATAGCGGGTGATTTCTACCAGGTGAAAATCTTATTTATCTATCCTAGGCCGAGGGTAAAAAATCCTGAACGAGAGCCAAAAGACACATGAACTAGATTATATGTACTCAGAAGAATTTGTAAATCAAGTGGCTGCTGATTTGCAAGGAGGTTCTGGATGTGTGTATGTGCGTGTTTTGTGTTTCACTTGTGTGTATCAATGCCGTACAGTGCCAGGTTTTGTAAATTACCAAATATATAGTCATAACCTATTGAAAAGACTAAATATTGGCTTGGAGGCATTGGCTGAACTTTACCATTTTTCTTTTTATAATTAGATTTTTTTAAACTTAGCCCCACATGCTGCTACTTTTAGCACGATGCAGCAGGGTCTAGTTAAGTTATGCTCTATGCTTTTCAATTAAACCATAACTTTCACATGTGCATTTTGTTGTGCTCACTCAACATTAAATAAATGGATAACACCTGAATAAATTCAGAGCCCCAGAGTATACCGATTCTTGGAACTAATTTACCAGTGAGAGGTTTCTCATTTTAGTTTAATCAAGAGTGTTACTGACTTGATGTAAAGCAGTGGTTACTTACGTACAATCTCTACAAACAGGTAATAGTAAAACACAGAACAGTATTTATGACTGGTTGACCCATTTCTCAACCCGTTTAAATCTGGAAAGATATGTAATAAATTTGAGTCCAGTGTATGTACTTGGACTATTCATATATACAGTAAAGCTCTTTCATAAAGCTTCTTATCAGGGGAAATGTCTTAGAAAGGAAATGGAAAATTATGGGCATGGAGATAGTACATAAGATTTTCAGCCTCCCATTTTACCATTATAACTCTTTATTTGTATTAAAAAACACAGCTACTGACAATGACACTGTACATGCATGTAAAGTGTCAAGGAGACATATATCCTCAGCAGTTCCTGGAACACTAAGAACTCCGTGACCTTTCCCTACTGTTGATGTCATTTTTCTTGTAGCTGTTTCTTGGTAAAGCTGAGTGGCAATGACAATAAATATGACATTCCCATTTTTGAAAGCTTTCACACTTGATTAGGTATCTAGTGTGGGGACTCGTGCACAGAAAGCATTGAATGAATATTGCTTAATGATGATCACTTCCTGCCAAATAGAATTAAACATTCTGCATGGTGAAGATGCTGATAAATTGATAAAGAGACTGTGTAATTCTGTGAAAGATCTAGATCTTCCAAATGCAGTCTTGTCTTGTAGGATTCTTGGTAAAAATGAAAATACCTAGCTCATACCTAAGACCCTGTGATTTAGAACCTCTGAGTATAGGAATTTTCATTTTTAACAGTTTTTCTGGTGATACTGCTGTACTACAAAGTTTGACAACCACTAACCATTAAATCTTGGATTCTTAAAAGAATATTTCTAATTACGTACATGTGCATTTTCGTCTAGACCAGTAGAAAGGAAATCTACAGAGAAGATGATTTTCAATATTAGATTCTGAATTCTTTATTTAAGTGGTCAAAATAATGCTGAGTACATAAAGTCTTAAGCTATGCCTGTAAAATTCTTAAAAACCCAGCAGAAAATTAAACTACTCTCAAAGCCAAATATCTGGCTTTTGAGGAGGATCTGGGGCTTTTTAACTATTCATTTTTTCATTGGTAAGTTTCATAGTAAGTGAACAAGGAAAAGTTTTTGAGTCAGTTCTCCACTGGAGAGGTCAGGGAGAAAAGACAACAGTATATAGAGCACAACTTTTTACTTCTTTACCATGAGCAGCAGGAGCGTGTGGAAGATGTATATATCTGCAAACATTTTAGAATTAAGTGTAACATGAAAAATCATAACATTACTTCTCAAATATAAAAAACAAAGGCAAAGCCCCAATAAGAAGGTGGGGGATGGAAGTGTTCCCAACATAGGAGGGGCGATTGGCCACACCTAGAATTCACTTCACACCAAGAAGGAATGAATATATTCCAATGCCTCCAAGAGAGAAAGCAGAGCTTATGTGAACAATTTTAAAATATGGATGCTTTGTCTGATAAGGATAAGCTTTGGTCCCAGTATAGGTGAGGGTTGAGGACACAGGCAGGGGGATGAAAATGGTAAAGTTAGATCCAAACTGGTAACTATGCTCAAATGCTTAAAGAGATAGCATAAGAAAAGGGATTAACCGTACACATGGTTTGAAAATAAAACCTGAAGACCAAAAGGTAAAATAGGAAAACTGAAATATGGACATATTTTCTTAAAAGAAAAAAAAATCAACAAAAGCCATTCTATGAAGAGGTAGGAATGACTGTGGTTTAGTGAGTTGTCATCTTGGAAGCAAGAGGCTATTTGAATAATCATCTAGGACGTTGTAAGACAGTGCTTCTCAAACTTCAATGGGCATATGTATCATGTGCGGATCTTGTTCAAATGCATATTCTGCCTCTGGATATGTAGTTGTGACTTGAGTTTCTACCATGTCTAGCAAAGCTCTCCCGTGAAGCCAATACTGCTGGCCCATTAGAACGCTTTGAGTCTCAAGATTCTAAGGTATTTTCCAAATCTCAGAATCCAGAATGGATTTATCTTGTGGCTCTGTCACTTTCTGTGTGATCATGGAACCAGTTCCTTATCTTTTCTTTGCCCCATATTTTCTCATTTGTAAATTGGAAATAGAGTTTTGCCTTGTCAGAATGTTTGGAGGATTCAGTGAATTAATGGACATAGAGCATGCAGGAGAGAGCCTGACACATAATAAATAGTCAATAAATGTCAGCTTTGATTATTGCTGTCGTTATTATAAAACTAAAAAGTTGTGAAATACAGAGTGCTTTGACTTTTTCAGATTTCTGTCTTCGCTGATGTAATCAGATTGTGTTTATCTGAAACCGAGCAAGGATGCCTTAGAGTTTCTCCTGCTCACTGCCAGATAGAACTCCAGTTGTGGCCTAAAGTCATTTTTAGGTTTTGCTAAATTCCAAAGGAAATGAAATCTGCAATGACTCCATTATGCAAATAATAGTAATGTTGAAGGAACAGGGGAATGGATTTCTGGAGACCTAGTTTTTAGTCCTGCCTCCAATTAGCCATGTAAGCTAATAGTATTCTCCCAAACCTGACAATCCCACAATGCAGGAGAACATGTGCTCCTTTTTACCGTTGACTCAAACCCCCAGGATATCTTTCATGGATTGGTGATTTAGCCATAGACTTCCAAGAAACAGAGATTGTCATCGTTCTTTGGGCCCCACATCTCTTATGGACTCTAAGTTATCCACTAGCTGTCCATTTCCTCTGACTCCTGGCTAATGTGATGAAGAACTCTTGGCACTAGAGCCAATATCGAAGTCAAGGGTGGGGAAACCTATCCAATGGCTGACTGTGGCTTAATGGAAATAATATGATTTTTAAAAAATTTTTGGTACAGGGGTGCCTGGGTGACGCAGCCGTTAAGCGTCTGCCTTCGGCCCAGGGCATGATCCCGGGGTTCTGGGATCGAGCCCCACATCAGGCTCCTCCGCTATGAGCCTGCTTCTTCCTCTCCCACTCCCCCTGCTTGTTCCCTCTCTCGCTGGCTGTCTCTATCTCTGTCAAATAAATAAATAAAATCTTTTAAAAAAAACTTTTTTTGGTACACCTTGCTCCCTAAATGTCTTAGCTAATTAAGAAGAAAATCTAAGTTTTTAAATGAACATTTACAGTTCACTTAGTATGTCACTTCCAAAGTGCAATTTTAATCCAAAAAATAGTTTTACGTGAAGGGTATCTAGAAAATAGAACAAGCATATGGTAAATCATCAAGTATTTATTGAATTCCTACTATAAGGTCAGCACTGTGATAATATGGACACTATAAGAAGTGTTAGCCATTGGAGTTTAACATATAGCTAAGAGGATACTACTTACATCTATGGAAAAATTAGAGTCAATTTAATATTGAGATGAACAGAACGAGCTCTGGCCACACAACCTGCCTAGCAAGCACCTCCCCCCCACGCTGTCCCTCCCCCTCAGAACTCCCATTCACCTTTCCCTACTCAGCTTTTTCTCCCCCCGCCCCGCCCCACCCTCCTCCATAACACTTCTAACATACTATAAAAATTGCCTACATATTGGGTTCATTGTCTCTTATTGTTTTCTCCTACAAGAACGCACACTCCACAAAGAGGGGGTTTTTGCCTCTTGGTTCTTCGTGGATCTTCTGTCTGTCAAAGAATGCTTAGAAGCACAGTAGTGTTCAAGAACTATGTCTTGAGTGAGGGAATGATTCATTAAAGAGACCAATACCAACTTTGAGCCTGCATTTCACAGCTCATAAACCTTGTGTGTTCCTAACACACAAAAGAGGCAAGCACAAAATATTTTATAACTGACTAGTTTGTACACACTATAATTGTTATCTCTGCTCGACAATACTCAGGATTTTGTCTTTTTTTCCTTTTGACATCTAAAAATTAGGCTGACCTAAAGACACAAAGTAATGAAATAAATTATAGATCATTACTGCACTGCCATTCCAAGGGGAAATGAAATCTGCAATGACTCCATTGCGCAGATAATAGTAACCGTGAAGGAACATGGGAATGGATTTTTTGAGATCCAGTTCTGTGTCCTGCTTCCAATTAACCATGTAAACTGATCGAATCTCTTGACCTCGGAGTTCCAATGTCTTCAGTTGAAATATGAAATTATTTCTAAATGAAAACCAATGATATTTAACTTCGACATCTAGCTTTTCTTGACACTAACTCCATGTTGCCCACCCCATCCCAGTAACCCCCATTCTATTAGTAGTTCAAGTTTAAGGAGTTAGGAAAGACCTAGAGATGAACAAAGGAGGAGGATAATGCCTGATGGGAAACACTGTTTTTATCATTAAGACCAAGATCATAAATATAAATTCAGGTAAGGAAGCAGACTTCTGATAGTTCTAACCCGGTTCTACTTTCCCCCTGCAAAAAACCCAGAAAAACAAAACACTTGAAAGTCAGATTAAAAGGCCCTTGCGTAGCAAAAATAATGCCATGCATTTATCCCCTAGGCCTATTTGGTAACTTTAGCCTCTCACTATATTTAGTGCACACATAATTCTTTGGGGCTGGAATCTTTTTTTTTTTTTCTCCCTCAACCCAAAGGAATTAGAAGCAACAAATTTTAAAATGTTACCAATGGGGCACATCTTGTCAGAATAAATAACTTAAAGCTGGTAAGAGTTAAAGACAATCTTTCATTCAGAGATATTATAAACATATTACATTAGCATCATTAGATTATAGTAAATTTCCTGACAATGATCTTGACTTCTCAAGAGTAGATTAAATTATATTGACCACCTTGTGTAAGAAGGCAAGACATAGTTCGGCTAGAAGGGTTTCCATTAACAATAGTTTATACGTGGCCACCTGGGTGGCTCATTCCCTTAAGTCTGTCTTAGGCTCAGGTCAGGATCCCGGGGTTCTGGAATGGAGCCCCTCCTCCTTCTCCCGGCTCAGTGGGGAGCCTGCTTTTCCCTCCCACCCCCACCCCCTGTTTGTGATCTCTCTCCCACTCTCAAATACTAAAATCTTAAAAACTAAACAACAACAACAAAAAAACCCACAGTACTTTATGTGTAAATACTTTCGTTTGAGGTATCTGAAAAGACCATTCATATCAAACTTTTAATCCCAGGTGATGTTAGATAATGAGATACATTGTATTATCTTTCCTTAAATTTCTCTGTTAATTATTAATAAAGATATTTTTGGCACTCCTCTTATATCAACATGTTTTCTCTTTATATTCAATACATGTTGGGCAGTGTGGGGGCCCGCGGTGTAGAAACATAGGTCCAGATATTGAGTAATTTAGGAACAGATGGACAAGTCAGATGAGGAAGAAATCGTTTCGAGCGTGGGTTCTGGAGACGGCTGGATCTGGATTATAAACCCATGCTTACCAGCCTGGTGACTGCACGCAAGTTACTTAATTATCTCTGCCACTCAGATTCCTCATCGTAAAATAGTGATCATAATACCTATTTCCAGAGATGTTATGAGGATTAAATAAAGTATATATGCCATCCACTTAAATTTAGAGCCTGGAGTATGGATAGAGATACCAGACAAATATTTGGCGGTGAATGAATAAGCTGGGTTATCTTGGGCAATTTATTTAGAAACTTGTGTTGCTTCATCTATAAAATGGGAAAAATAGTGCTGAACTTCATAGAGTTTTTAAAAATTAACCACAAAAAATTAATATGCTTATGTACATGGGACATAAGGTATCCCCAGTATACCGTAAAAACCTAATAAATTACATTCATTAGAAATACTATGTTTTAATAATGAGCAAACAAATGCCAAGGTACATGGTGCAATATGAGTTCAGAAAAAGGGCAGACCAGTGTGGGTGGGAGTCAAAAGGGAAGGCTTCATCTAGAAGGTGCAATTCTGAATTATTGTCATATAACTCTGGGGGAGTCTAATGGAATTCAGCCTCTCCATCTACTCTCATAGCCCCTTGTGACCAGCTGCCCTGTACCCACTGAGATGGAAGGTGTTAGGAATTAGTTCACTGAAAAATCTAAAAGGAGGCACGCATATTCAGGGCAGGACTGATGTGAACCCTACTGGTGGTCTCTGTGTTCCCTTGGCAAAGGGCAACAAAGCAAGAAGGATTGCTTTTGTGAATGTTACCTCTGCAAAGGCATTCCTTTGTTTCTTCAGTTTCATCTGCTTTAGTTATGTAGTTCACACTTGGTTCCTTGATTTTGTTTTTGTTTTTTTTTGTTTTTTTTTTCCCAACTAAATATATAAATAGATCTTCAATTAGGAGCCAGAGATCTTGGATTTATTTTTTTCTCCCAAACTAAAGTAGTTCTTTTTTTTTCCCCCCTGATGATATAAGTGGCACATGCTCATGGTAATTAAATCAGTCAACAGAGAACATCTGAGGAACATGTAAAAATCTTTGGAAATTTCCGCCATGAATCAAAATTAATTTCTTTCTTTCTTTCTTTCTTTCTTTCTTTCTTTCTTTCTTTCTTTCTTTCTTTCTTTTTCTTCTTCTTCTTCTTCTTCTTCTTCTTCTTCTTTTTCTTTCTTTCTTTCTTTCTTTCTTTCTTTCTTTCTTTCTTTCTTTCTTTCTTTTCTTTTCTTTTTTAGAGAGGGGAAGGGGCAGAGGGAGAGGTAGAGAGAGAATCTTAAGCAGGCTCTATACCCAGTGCAGAGCCTGATGCAGGGCTTGATCTCAAGACCCTGAGCTGAAATCAAGAGTCCATGCTTAACTGACTGAGCCACCCAGGTGCTCCCAAATCAGAATTTCCTAAAGGGAAGTAACAGAGGATGAGGCTTCACGCAAAAATCAATTATAATTTACTTCAATCACCTAGAGCAGCCAACATCATCCATCTAAAATACAAGTCGGGTCATGCCATTCTCCTGCGTAAACTCTCTCTCTATTGTATTCCATTGCTTTTGCAAAAGCATCTCTAACCTGAGCACAACATATGAGGCTCTTCATGATCTGAGTCTTGCCCAAATGGCTATTTCCCACCATTCTCCCTCCACTAAGAACTTTGTGTTCTGGCCACAGAGAAGTACTTCATATTCTCCAAATCTTAGCTTTAAAGCCCTTTTCACTTCTGGATTTTGCATAATGGAAAACTGAGCTCACAAGAGCCCCTTTCACTACAAACACATACAAATACTGGATAAAATATAACTAAAAGCATTTTTAATAAATGTTGGGCTTTAAAAAACCAAGACAAAATTTGCAGGTCCCAGAACCTAAGAAGAATTTGATGTCAGAATTGTTAACTTCCTGAAGCCTGGGATAGTGGACATGGATATGGGCCTAATAGTCAAGTAACACAAAGGAGCAGGAGATGCAGCAGAACAGAGGAGTAAAGATGGAAAATGGAGAAAATTTAAGGAAAAGATAATTAATCCAAAGAAATATAAAAAAGAAGATATAAAAAATAAATGCATAGACCAAAAGCAAAACGATGAACAAAAAGGTAAATTCAAACCAAACTAGATCACTAATTTCATTAAGTATAAAGGAGTTAAGTTAAAAGATAAAGATTGTAAGGGGCACCTGGATGGCTCAGTCAGTCAAGTGTCTGCCTTTGGCTCAGGTCATGATCTCAGGGTCCTGGGATTAAGCTCCACGTCAGGCTCCCAGTCTACTTGTCCCTCTGCCCCTCCCCCTGCTCATGTCCACATTCTCTCTCTCTCAAATAAAAATAAATAAAATCTTTAAAAAAAAGAGTGTAAGACTGTTTTAAATAGAAAAGTAATTATGTCCTATTTAATTTAATTTAAATTAAGTGCTCTTTGAAATTTAGGGTCACAGAAAGATGGACAGAAAAAGACATACCAGCACTAACCAAAATTAAGTTGGTGTGATTATATTAAAATCAGACGAAATAGGATACTTTTCTTTTTATTTTATTAAGCTATAAAACACATATATTAAAGTTCACTTTTTTTTTTTTACTGTACTAGTCTGTGGGTTTCGACAAATACATATAGTTTCTAATTACCACCATCATCAAGATAACAAACAGTTCCATCCCCACCTCCCTTCCTAAATACGCCACTGGCCTACGCCTTTACAATCATCTCTTTTCCAGTAGCTCATGGAAATCACTGATCTGTTTTATGACCATATAATTTTGCCTTTTCCATGATGTAATATAAATAGAACAATATAGGACATAAACTTTGAGAGTGACTTCTTTCACTTAACAGAAAGCATTTAAGATCTGTCCACACTGTTGTGTGTATTACTTGTTCATTTCTTTTTCTGGTAGTATTTTGTTATATAGCTGTACCAGAATTTGTTTAACCAGTCCCTAGTTCAAACATTTGGATGGTTTCCAGTTTTGTGCAATTACAAATAAAGTCACTATAAACATTCACATATAAGTTTTTGTGTGAACATAAGGTTTCAGTTCACTTGAGTAAATAGCTAGGAGTGGGATTGCAGGGTTGTATGATAAATGTATTTTTAACTTTATAAGAAACTGCCAAATTGTTTTCTAAAGTGTCTGGGCCATGTTGCTTTCCCACCAGCAATGTGTGAAAGTTCCAGTTTCCCTGCATCCATGTCAACAATTGTCAGGGTAAGTATTTTAAAACATTTTATCCATTCAAATAGGTGTGTAGTGGTATTTCACTGTGGCTCTAATTTTCATTTTCCTAATGACTAACTTCCCTAATCTTTTCATGTGCTTATTTTCCATTTTGGTCATATGTCTGTTCAAATGTTTTGCCTGTTGCTTAAGGTTTTTTTCCTTCTCGTTATTAAGTGTTGGGGTTCTTTCTGTACTCTAGATACAAATTCTTAATCAGATACGTGATTTATAATATTTCTTTCCAGGGTGAGGCTCAGATTTTTCCATCTCTTAAAGTATTAATCAAATGTATTCATTTTTTATAGACCATGCTTTTGTTGCTGTGTTTAAGAAATTGTTGTCAGCCCTAAATAGCAAAAATTATTTCCTTGTTTTTTCTAGACATTTTACAGCTTCAGATATCAGACAAAAACCTATCATTTATTTTCAGTTCATTTTTTTGCATAGATATGAGGTATGGACCAAGGTTTATATATATGTGTATATATTTTGCATCTGAGTATTCTAATGGTTTCAACACTTTTGTTTTTTTTTTTTTTTTTGCTTGTTTTGTTTTTAAGGCTTCACTTTCTCTATTGAATTACATTTGCCCATTTGGACAAAATCAGTTGTCCATAGCTAATTGTGGATTCTATCGATCTTTTTATCTACCTTTTTTCAATACAGCGCTGTATTTATTTCTGTAATTATATAATAAATCTTGAAATCCTGTAGAGTGACATTAAATATGATGTAAAATAGAGACCTATAACTGATTCATGAATTGAAAAAATTCATACTGCAAAGATTGTCATTTTTTTCCACATTAGTTTTATGGCTAGTAAAATGCCAATAACATTTGCCTTTTACTGATTTTTCATCTTTCGTTTTTGCTTTTTTAAAAAGATTTTATTTATTTATTTGAGAAAGAGAGAGATAGCGAGAGAGAGCACATGAATGGGGAGGAGAGGGAGAAGGAGGTTTCCCACAACAGGGAGCCCGACACGGGGCTTGATCCCAGAACCCTGTGATCATGACCTGAGCCAAAGGCAGATGCTTAACAGACTGAGCCACACAGGGGCCTCAAGATCTTTCATTTTTTGAAGTATGATAAATTGTTTCTAAAATTTTTATATGAAATTAAAAGGTCAAAAATAGTCAAGACAACTGAGGAAGAAGAAAATGTTAGGGACTTGCCCTCCATTTATCAAAATTATTATAAGGGTATGGCAATTAATAAGCTATATCACTCACACAGGGAGAAACAAATAGACTAATGAACAGAGTAGATAGAAATTCCCAGAAATAGACTCAAACATTAACAGTTAATATGACAGATGGCATTATAGATTATTGGGGAAAAGATGGACTTTTCATAAAAAAGTTAGGACAATTGGCTACTATACATAAAAATGAATTCAGACCCCTCTTCACACCAGATATAAAATTGGCTGCAGGTTGATTAAAGATTTTAAGCAAATGCAAAATATTAAACTGCTATTATGCAGAGTAACTTTACAACTTTGAGGCTGGGAAATTTTTCTTAAACATGTTGGAAAAAATGCATAAACCAAAGAAAACGATAGATAATTTTGATGACACCAAGATTAAGAACTGTTTGCCAAGTGAAAATATAAGGAGACTTAAAATACAAACACAAACTTGGATAAGATATTACAGCACATATAACTAACAAAATACTCATGTCCTGAACCCTTAAATAAATACCAACTCTCAGGAGAATAATGGGCAAACCACTTATACATGCATTTCACAGAAACTATGAATATCCAATAATCCTGGGAAAAGTTGCTCAACCTCAGGGAAGAGTAATTAAAACCACAATGTGTCATCCTTACATACCCACTAGTAGGGCAACACTTAGAAACGCTGGCGTGGCTAATCATTGGTGAAGATGTGGCTCAGTGTTGAGTTCTCATGCTTTACTGGTGAGCACTGGCACAGTCACTTTGGAAAATAGTGTGGCATTTTCTGGTAAAATTGAGATTGAGCATTCTAGTCCCACTCACATACCTTAAAGAATTCTTGTAAATGTGTGTCAGAATACATAATTTATAAAAGTATTATTTGTCTTTTTACTTTTATTTTTGTGTTATTTAAATTCAGTTAGCCAACATAGAGTACATATTTAGTTTCAGATATAGTGTTCAATAATTTATCAGTTGCGTTTAACACCCAGTACTCCTCACATCACGTGCCCTCCTTAATGCCCCATCACCCAGTTACCCCATTCCCCTCCCACCTCCCCTCCAGCAATCCTGATTGTTTCCTGTAATTAAGAATCTCTTATGGTTTGTCTCGCTCTCTGATGACTTCCCATTCAGTTTTCCCTCTATTCCCCTATGCTACTCTGCACTGTTTCTTATATTCCACATATGAGTGAAACCATATGATAACTTGTCTTTCTCTGATTGACTTATTTTGCTCAGCATAATACCCCCTGTTTTCATCCACGCTGATGTAAATGGTAAGTATCCATCCTAAAAATATGGAACGCTTCACGAATTTGCGTGTCATCCTTGAGCAGGGGCCATGCTAATCTTCTCTGTATTGTTCCAATTTTAGTATATGTGCTGCCTAAGCAAGCACATAAAAGTATTACTTGTAACAGCAGAAAATTAGGAACAACTTGAATGTCCATCAATAGTAGGTAAGCAAATATAAATGAATTATTGTACATACAAACAATAGAATATACAAAAGTGAAAGTGAATAACGATAGTCCTGCATAGCAACATGCTATGAATCTCAAAATCGTAATACTGAGAAAAAAAAAATTACCAAGAATACTGTTTGTGAGATTCCATTTGTATGAAGCTTTGCAATAAGCAGAACTAAACACTCTATTGTTTAGGATACATACATATGATACATACAAAAAGAAAATCAAGTCAGTAACTATCACAATGGTACATAGTGCTTATTTTTTGGACAGTGAAGAGAATGTGATTGTAGAAGAGGATTCAAGGTCTTTAAAAATACTGTCATGGTTCTAGTATCTAACCTGGGTAGTATTTACAAGGGTTTTTGTTCAATTATTCTTTTAAAAACTACATATTTGTGTACATCGGCATATTTTATAATAAAAAATTAGGAAGGAAAGAGTCTGGTCAAGCACTGACACCCATTCATGGTGTAGCAAAAATAAAATTACTTCAGATATCATACTTGAAAAAAAATTTGTGGCAGTGGGGGGGTGGGGAACCTGGGTGTCTCAGTCAGTTAAGCGTCTGCCTTTGGCTCAGGTCACGATCCCAGGGTCCTGAGGTTGAGCCCTGCAGCGGGCTCTCTGATCGGCGGGGAGTCTGCTTCTCCCTCTGCCCCTCCCCCTGCTCATGTTCTCTATCCCTCTCTCTCAAATAAATGAATAAATAAACCTTTAAAAACTTGTGGCATTCTCTTTTAAGTAAGTCAGACAATTATGCCCATCACAATTATTTGTATTTAGCATTGTTTCAAAAGTCCTGGGTGAATCAGTGGAAGAAAAATCAAAACAAGTAAATATTCACAAAATTAAAAAGGAATAATAAGCCAAAGTGTCATTATCTAAAGTTCGTATGATTATTTTCATTGAAAATCCAAGTCTACTGACAAACTATTAGACCCAATAAAAAATTCGTCATAGTTCCTGGAAGAAAAGATTTATATAAAAGATAAGTAACATTCAATAGACCATTAATAATTAAAATAATCATAATTAAATAATTAAATAATTTTAAAAAATCATTTCTAACTAAATATTCCATTCAAAAGAGTAATGAGTAAAACATGTACAAGTCCTTCTGTATGGAAAATTTAAAATTTTGTGGGAGGATCTAAAATAAAACTAAAATAATAGATACACTGTTTTTATGAATAGAAAGACATCATGTTAAAGATAAATTCAGTTTCCTTATTCTGGTAGCACTTTCATAGTACACTGATGTTGATGTTAAAACTCATATGGAAAACGAAAGGACCAGAAGGATCCAAGACAACTTCAAAGATTGAGAAGGGGCAGTTTTCTCCAATGAATTTGGAGATTTACATTTAGAGGATGAATTGCTCCTCCCTGGTGTCACCTACAGTAAGATTCTGTTGGTACATATTCTACTGCATGGATCCTTCTCAGCCTGCAGGTTTCCCTCCATATAATTCCATTGCACTCTGCTCTTCTCTCTCTCATAGCATTTGCCAGAGTGTTTATTAGAACCGCACGGAGATTTGTGTTCGCTCCTTTATCTCCTGCACCGTGCTATATGAGCCCCATGGCTCCGGCTTCATAGGAAGCAGTTAATAAATGTCATCCCCTCGCGGTCTTATTATTCCACGGTCAGATGAACTTACCGTTCCCACTAAATTCTCACCGAGTCCACAAGCTTAGGCAGAGGACTTGAAGGTTTGGTTATTGTCCACACTCAACTCCCTGGGACTCAATTTTAAAGACATTTCTGAAAGTAGCTACGTGTTACTACCCTCACATTTTCTCTAATATCAAGGACAGTCATGCAAAAGTGTGCATTATGGGATTTCTCACCTGAAAAGGACCTTAGGTTATATTCTTTCCCTCCTCCTTTTAAAGATGAGGAAACAGGGACCCAGGGCACTCAGACGGATATTCCATTTAAAAACGTTTCCAATTGTATTTTATCTATTGCACGATATTTCTACTTTCTGACATGCCTGAAATTAGATGAATTGAAATCTTGAAGGATGATTTGTGATTCTGACAATGAAGGAGCCAGGCAGTTGATAGTACAGGAAAGTATATAGAAGCTAAAGGGATAATCGAGCACCGTCTGTGATTTTCAAATATTTATGGCATGTTCTTTTTATCCACTATCCTGTTTTACCGCATTAACAGTTATTGGGAATTGGAGGAGCATCCTTAGGGCACTGTTCAAGAGAAATTTAGTTTATAATCGTGGTACGTAAATAAAAATTTTCTGTATTTGTGGGCAAGCTAGTCTAAGGCAGTTGTATACGTTTAGCAAAGAGTTATCTAACCTTCTGACTTTGATTTCAGCTCCTTCTTGCATTAAAAAATAATTCTGAATACCATTATTTATTTCCTTTTGGTGTCTTACCAGATGAAAGGAGAATTTGAATTCTATGTCTCTTGGCTAGCAGAGAACTCTGGTGTTGGCTTCGCAATTTACACATCCTGTTTGTATTCTCTCATATTCTGAGCAGGTTTTCTAGTTTCTTATACAATATCCCCTTCCACACCTACACTCTTCCTTGTTGTTGTTGTTTTTTTAATGTAATTACAGCTTACCTATTTAAAAGTTCAATCAATGCCACAGCCAATATATTTCTTTTTTTTTTTTTAACTGATATTCTTTGGAGGAAGCCTTTTTAATGGTAACATAATCAACTATTAATTTGAACAGAGAAAAGAATAGTTACTAAAAACTAGTTCAGAATATTTATTTATTTATTTATTCGCGGGGAGAGGGAGGGAGAGAGATGTAGAGAGAGAAGGAGTGGGGCAGAAGGAGAGGGAGAAAAAGAATCTTAAGCAAGTTCCATACCCAGTGTGGAGCCAGGTGTGGGTCTTGATCTCACAACCCTGAGACCGTGACCTGAGCTGAAATCAAGAGTTGGGCACTTCACTGACCCACCCAGGCACTGCCCAGCCAGACTTATTTTTAAATGGAAGCCTTACAGGCAGGAGAGAGGCTTGGTGTCTTTATGTCTGAGAAATCAACTCCAGTGACAAGAGAAAGTTTAAAACTTTTAACAAACTCAGCCTTTGCTGAAATTAAAAGGCTTTGCTATTAGAAATTAAGGTATAGCGTTTTTTTTTTTTTTAAGATTTTATTTATTTATTTGACAGAGAGAGAGACAGCCAGCGAGAGGGGGAACACAAGCAGGGGGAGTGGGAGAGGAAGAACCAGGCTCCCAGCGGAGGAGCCAGATGTGGGACTGGATCCCATAACGCCGGGATCACGCCCTGAGCTGAAGGCAGATGCTTAACTGAGCCACCCAGGCGTCCCTAAGGTATAGGTCTTTAAAGGGTATGGTCAAAGGAGCTTGTGGAGTAAAAATGCAGTACTGAATATTATCATATGTGATCAAAACTAGTGCGGACAAATTGTGTGCTGATACAAATACTAGCTGCGATTTGCAGAATGTGCAATGATACAAAAGAAACTGATTGTCTTTCCCAACAAATAGGGGACAGAAATGCTTTCCACCTCAGTGGAGGCCATGGGCAGATCATCACTGGAGAAGCTTCCAGGCTTTTTGTCCTGTGGGAAGACCCACGCTTCTGGTTCTTACTGCTTTGCAGAAGAATGTGGAAGTTTGGAGATTTGTTTAGCTTTTAAGAAAGAACCTGCATTACATGGAGAAAGATGATTTAATGAGCCCATCTACCATAGAAATTATAATAATTAGCCAAGGGTGACATGAAATTAAAAATCCAAGGACTAGGAAACGTAGGCACACTTTCATATATAAAAGACTGTGGTTCCATTACCCCCCTTTTTTCTAAAAGTCTGCACAGGGCAGATGATAAATACGACTGCATGAATAATTAATTTTAATCTATTTTCCTTGTTTCTCCTCAACGGGCAAAATTCTTCCTGTAACTTACCAACATCACCCCAAACACATAAAAGAGAATTTTTTAAAAAGCCAAATCTTGTTGCTCCAAATTGAATACATGCTTGACTTTTTCTATGTTCATCTTCATTTCGGTATCGCCTGTGTAAAGTCAGAGATTGAAGTGGAAAAAGAACTGTAAAAATGACACGCTCTTGCTAAATATTCATCTTCTGTAAAGGGATTTCAAAGCAAAACCCAAACAAAAGAGGGGGACACACTTGACAAGGGGTATGATGTAGTCCTGTTACATTTGAGGCAGGTTGTGAGGGCTTTGGGGTGTGAGATGGCAAGAGGAGGAGTGTTTCTCTTCTCTCTCCCTTTCATAGAATTTCAATGGCAGATTCAGGTTTTTGGATGATGTTCAAAACATACAAAATTAAAAGACTGATGATCTAAGTCCCATCATCTACAATTTCATTTCATAAGACTCGCCTGAACCAATGAGTTTGAAAACGTACTTTTGCTGACCTATCACTGTTTTTGCTCATCAGTTCAATTTATAGCACATGCGTGAATTGTGTATTATTATTTTTTTAATTTTATTTATTTATCAGAGAAAGAGAGAGCACAAGCGGGGGAGCAGTAGGCAGAGGGAGAAGCAGGCTCCCCACTGAGCAAGGAGCAGGATGCGGGATTCGACCCCAGGACCTTGGGAATATGAGCTGAGCGGAAGACACTTAACTGACCGAGCCACCCAGGCGTCCCATGAACGCCATATTACTATTAATAGTACATTTTACATGTCTTTCAGAGGTTAATCTTATTCATGTTTTAGACTTCTTGTTGCTTATGTGTTTTAAATCGTACTCCAAATCGCATGAACTATACCTAATTTTAGATCTTTTTCAAGTGCTGAGTACTAGGACATATTATTTCCTACCAGCTTGTCCCCAAAGGGGTGGCATCGCTCTGCTGTACTTGGCATACAGATGACAACCAGGAGGAAGAGGACACAGATCTGCCCTAGGCAGCTGACTCTTGTCTCCTTTTGTTTATTGGTTTATTTTTCACCCCACTCCTCCCTACTTTCTTCAAGCTTCCTTAGAAATTTTTCTAATTTTCTTACATGCGATGCCGCATACACCAGTCTGAAGAAAGGCATTGTGCAATGGTTTTAAAAAACTTCCCCTCCTGGTTCAAATTGGCTTTTAAAAGTGTTTTTGACCCTTTAAAGAAAGAGAGAGAGAAAAAAGAAAGTTGACCCAATTCAAATTGTAAAGAGCAGAGTCTGGTTTTGATTGTTGAACAAATTATTTCTGTATAAATGGAGCACTGATGACGGGGTGATGCATCAGCCAGACTTGTGGCTTTTTATATTTTCCTTATTTTTCTGTTCCAGCCACAGAAGCAACACAGCCTTAAAGAGAAGGCTCTCTCGAAGGGTGTGATACGAGGACTTGGAGTCCTTTGGTCTAGGAGGTCACAGAAACAGATAAGTTTCTATTTCGAGTAATTAGAATAAGTAGCTAATTAAAGGCTTCTTGGTCCCTAAGTGCAGAAAACAGGCTGAAATGGTTCTGCTGTCCTCAAGCTTGAGGTACCACCCATGTGAACAGTCCAGACAATCTTTGATGCGAGGAAGGTGGTCATACCGGATTCTCTTTAGCTCTGAGAAGTGAACCCACCTTGTGGAGTAGATTAAGCAAGAATAAATAGCAATGCTTTTTTTTTTTTGCAAGTGTATGTAGTGTGTAGCTAGGTATTTGAATTTCTTCCAGTCTTGCTCTGAATTGTATTTTTCTTAAGTAATATTAAGCAAGTTGGTAATTCAACAGTAATTTTTATCTATACATGATACTTACACCCCAGATGGGTAAGGCCAATCTCCTTCACTTTAAATTCTTCAAGACCCTTGACATTTGATTTGCTTTGTAGGGACACTGGGTAGGCTTTGCTGGAAACTAGTCATTGGGCTACTTAGTATTTAGGGTGGCTGATGTTCTATCCAAGGCACCATGAAGTTGGAAGAGCCATGGAATGGTTCCAAATAAAAGTCTTGGTGGGAATTTGTGATTCAACTCTGATTCTGAGTGTAAACACTATGTGCAAAGGGAAAAAGTCAAACCACAAGTGGCAGGTCCTTCCTTTCTTTATTTGATGTCCCTTTTATGATTGTTTGCGGATTCTTTTGCACTTGCTTATTTTTTTTTTTTAAGATTTATTTATTTAAGATAGAGAGCACAAGTTGGAAAGGGGGTGGTTAGAGGGAGAGGGAGAAGAGAGGGTGACCGGAGCCCAAGGCAGACGCTTCACTGACCGAGCCACCCAGGCACACCATCTGTTGCATTCACTTCTGTAGACCTTGTGGCTGCCTCAGCCATTCCTCCTCACTCTGTCCTTTGCTCCAGGGCCAGGTGGTGTCTGGTCCACAGCTAATTCTCAAACGTGGGCTGGCCAGAGAGGAGGGAAAAGGAGGAGGAGAATGAGAACCTCTTCTTTCTCTACCTACCACTGTACTTGACTCAACTTTAGTATCCCCAGTGAGCAGGGCAAGCCAGGGTTTTTCAGGGACTACAAGTTTGGTGGTGTTGGGGGGGAGAAGCATAGCACAAAAAGGGGAATAGCTCTGAGACATGACATGTGGGGAGAAGACATAGACCCTGCACCTTGGGGAATAGAACTCCCGTGCTCCTGGAAAACAGGAGAAATGGTGAATTGTCCTCAGTCCAAACTGACACACGACACTGAAGGAAAATCCATCCCAGGGCAGAAATCCATAATTTTGCTGTAAAGCACTCTTGCCCCATTTAGTGAAGGAGGTACATACCTCTATCAGACACAGTAGCAGGGATAGTTTTAATGGTATAACGCCTAACACTGATTCTCTTTATTGAATGAACGTCAATGGGTGAGGCAACATTTGAAAGGCCAGGCCAAAAGCTGGCAGAACTATGAGCAACAATATGGCAAAAGGCATCATTACTGCTTGGAGCCAAAGACATCATGTGAGTGGCACCAACAGTCAGCCGAGGCTAGAGGGGTTGCCAAGGCAACAGTGCAGCAACAGAGGTATTATTGTGATGAGGAGAGACTGGTTGTTAACCAGGTTAATGGATAGAGCGATGAAAGTTTGTGAGTACCTCCAGGCTCATCCCAACCTGATCTTCTGCCCTTGTCAAACTTCCACCAAATTAGACCAGAGAACAGAAGATGCTAAAAGAACTAGAGTTCCAGCATTTATTCTAATGGGGGTTTATCTGCAAGGGAATTCTTTGTTTTTCTTTCCATTGTTTCATTACCCGCACTTACTCAGTTGTCCTGCTCAACACCTATGGCTTCATTAACGTTCCAGTTATGTAATTTCCTTAAAGGGAAACATTTTATTGCTATGGTTATATGCCAGGCTCCTGAGTCCCAGAATTCTGAATTCAAATAAAAAATTCTTGCCGGAGCCCCTGGGTGGTTCAGTCAGTTAAGCGTCCTATTCTTGACCTCAGCTCAGGTCATAATCTCAGCTCAGGTTTTGATCTCAGGGTCTTGCGTTCAAGCCCCAAATTAGGCTCCATGCTGAGCATGGAGACTGCTCAAAAAAAATAATGAAAATTCTTGCTGACTCTCTCAAGCCTTGTTTTTTCCAGTTGTTAAGTGAAAATTATAAATGATCATAATAACAGTATCAACCTCACAGAAATGTTGCAGAAATTGAATATAATAATACACATAGGAGGCTCAATACAGCAGATGCTAGCTAACAAAATTGATTCTATCTTTTGTGTGTTATCAAACTTGTGTTATGTCATGTGTGCCTTTTCTCATTACTGGTTACTAGTGGAAAAAACAAGAATGAGGGTGTGCTGAGGGGTGGCGGACTGGAGTGATAATTTATTGATTATCTACTCTGTGCTGGGCACTGCTGGAGGTGCAGAGGGACAGCCCGAAATAAGACCTAGCCTCCAGTTGATTTTGAGTCCTCATTTAAAGAAGTTTACCACTAAAAATAAAACTTTTCATACGATTCTTACAAACCAATAATTCAGGGAAAGTCAAATAGAATGCAATATATTTGGCACAAATAGAAAATGACTTACGTAAAACCAAATTAGAATCATATTTACCAAGGAATAAAATAAATTTACATTTTGGAAATGTAAAGTACAGTGACTCCAAGTCGTGTGTTAAGCATTACAAAAAGAAACATATGCAAAAAGTACCGGAAGAAACTGTGGCCAAACATTTCTCTTTTCTGAACAGGTATGAAACAGGTATTAAAAAATCTACTGATAACTAGAGAACAATTTCCATTTGATTGCAGATACTAAGTAAGGGGTGGAAACACAGATGATACTTCTGGATAAACACTCGAATACTCTTTATTTGTACATAGTGATTATAAACGAGAGCATGGACTTGGAAGCCAAGACTACCCGAGTCTGTATCCTGTAGGACTTGGAGGAAATTTACTTAATGTCTCTGAAACTCAGTTAAACAATCTGAAAATTGGGATAATCATAATAGGAAAAAAATCATTGCAAGTATTAAATACATATAGCTTCATATGGTGCAAAGTACCTGGTAGCGTCAATAAATATTAGCTTCCCTTCTCCCTCTCCCTTTCTTTCTGTATCTCTTCTCCTTTTCAATCACCCCACTTCTGCAATACCTCAGAGAGGATGGAACAGCTGCTTCCTTACAAAAGAGGAACTATAGCAAAATCCCATTAGGATTGGATCAAGATAACACTTCCTCTCACATAAGATGATATTCATACTTTAGGACAATTGTTACAATCCATTCGTTGGGAAATAATCAATTTGCACATGGGCTGATCTGACCTGCTTCAGCTCAGGAAAAGAAATTCCTCTTTGTATCTAGTGGGCCAATCTGTGAATATACAAAAGTGAGCATTGTAAAGGCACTCTGCTCTATTTCCTTAAAATGAGCTTCACTGTGTAAAATGAAATCATCTTAAGTTTAATAAAAAGAGCATACTTTCATAAATTGTCCAAGGGGCTTTTAGTTCTAAAAACTGCTATGGTGTTGGGTATGCTCTCTCTTAAGTGACAAGCATAGAGGCTGAAATAGGTAGTATTTGCTACTGGGGTCTAGTTACTTCTTTAAGAGTACAAATGTAATTATAAGGAAAAGTTGTCAAAAAATGAGAAAAGTGGTCAAAATTTGTGTGCATGTATGTGTGTGTGTGTGTGTGTGTGTATGTCTTTTTAAAAAAATTCTTTAGATTTTAATTCAGATGCAATGGAGGGGGTGGATAGGGATGCTGGACTGGAAAGCAACTGCGTTCAGCAGCTACCTTAAAGGTGTGATTTCTTCATTTCTTGATACATATTTGAGAATTGTGTCCCCGCATATGAAAAGGAGAAACAGAACTGTTGATATGAACTTTAAAAACAAAATGCGTGTGAGTGTGCGCGCGTGTGGTATGTGAGGTGTGTGTGTGCATGTGGAGAGAGAGAGAGAAGGAGACAGATAGAAATAGTCTCCTGTTCCAGGTGTGGGCCTTTCATTTTTTCCTTTCTCCATATTTCTTGGATAATCCCATCCGTCTCTATATTTGGACTATTATGCTAACAAATTCCTAGCTGTAACACAAACTGAATTCCATCATCTCTATTTGCTAGCCACGTTTTTACCTCCAGCTCCACATGCCTAAAGTAGAGCTCCTTGTGTTTTCCTCCAAAGAAACTCTTCCTGACGTTAAAAAGTCAGAGACTTGGCGCTAGAAGGGAAGTTCAGTTTACAAAGCCCAACCCCCCCACAAACCGCAGTGTAATGCCGCCCAAGCAACCTTACACTTGGTCCTCTGTTTACATTTGCAAAGCGGAGGAGCTCATTACTTCACCAGGTAACCCATTAAGTTAAAAAAGGGAAAAAAAAGACAAGACAAGACATTACCTCACAAGAAAAGCCTTTTCGTATGTATGTCTGCAAGTAGTTACGAAACAACCGTATAGACGTCTGCTTGGCCTCAACTCCCAGCTCTGCTCCTGACTTTACTAGATGTGGTCTCAGACTTGTCATCGAACTTTCTTGGACTTTGATGGTTGACTTCTTTGTAAAATTAGGTTAATAACAGTGTCCATCTGAGGGGGCTTTTGTGAGGAGGCAATAAGTTAACACACGCTAAATCTTTAGCATATTGGCTGCCCAGAGTAAGTGCTAAGTGACTATTAATATTGATATTATTAGGATTCTTACTAGGAAATATTTCATTCGTAAAGGCATAAAGAATCGTGTGACACATTTACCCACCATCTAGAATAAGAAACAAAGCATAACTAATATAATAAAATTCAAGTCTCTGGGTATCTTTCTCTAATTTTTCTTTTTTCTGAAAGCTGACGTCTATCCCAGATTTGGTGTTCCCCATTCCTACACATCGCTTGGTAATTGTGTTAAATAAATACATACCCATAAACAGTGCAGAGTATTGGGTTCCGTGCTTCTTAATTTCACATAAATGGTATCATATGTATATACTTTTGCAACTTATTCTTATTGCTCAGCAATGTATTTGTTAGACTTAGCACTGTGGGTAAAGCCAGCTCTCGGTCACTCATATCACAGTTGTATTTGTACTGATAGATCACACTTGACTTACTCAGTTCTCTGTTGTAAGGCACTTAGGTTGATTTCAACTAACTAACTTTCTTTCTTTCTTTCTTTCTTTCTTTCTTTCTTTCTTTCTTTCTTTCTTTCTTTCTTCCTCCTTCTGTTTCCTATATAAACACTGTTGTTGGGGCGCCTGGGTGGCACAGCGGTTAAGCGTCTGCCTTCGGCTCAGGGCGTGATCCCAGCATTATGGGATCGAGCCCCACATCAGGCTCCTCTGCTATGAGCCTGCTTCTTCCTCTCCCACTCCCCCTGCTGTGTTCCCTCTCTCGCTGGCTGTCTCTATCTCTGTCGAATAAATAAATAAAATCTTTTTAAAAAAAAAATGTTGTTGGTCTATTTGATCATTGGGTAGCAAAAAACTTGTCTTATACTTTTCTAAAATTTGCCTCCATACAATGGCCACACATTGTTTCTATCTCACTTGTAAATCCACACAGGACTCTCATATGTCTTGTATATTCAGATCTTCCAACTGCGATTCAAAAATGAGCTCATATTATGTTATATAAAAACTCTCACTTATTGACCCCACTTTTATTTATTACCTTTTGAAATTATGTAAGTAACTCATGCTTGTCATAAAAATTATCACAACAATATGAAAGGATATGAATGTAAAAAGTGGAAATCACTATTCTCCACTTGCGAATGATTACTATTAGAGTGGTGAGCATTTTTCCAGTCTTCCTAGACCTGCACCCATATGTTCAAACATACATGTGTTCTCATGGTCTTCCATCTGTGTCTATCTCCTCTTATAAAGACCTCAGTCATATTGGATGAGGGTTCACACTGCTAACCTCATTTTAGTGTAATTTAATTATCTCTTTAAAGACCCAACTACAGTCATATTCTGAGGTAATGAGGGTTAGGACTTCGACATACAGATTTTAGAGGTAACTGTTGAGTTTTAATAATGTATATAAACTTTTTTTTAGGATTTATTTATTTTTTTAAAGAGAGAGAAAGCACAGGGAGGAGGGGCAGAGGCAAAGGAAGAGAGAGAATCTAGAGCAGACTCCCCGCTCCAAGCACACAGCCCATCGCAGGGCTCGATCTCATGACCTTGAGATCATGACCTGAGCAGAAACGAGAAGTCGGACACTTAACTGACTGAGCTACCCAGGTGCCCCAGTATATAAGCTTTAAATAAGCACTTACTCTTTAATTATTCCTTTATCAATGTTGTATTCTACACAGAAAGTATTTGAGTCCCAGTTATACACTGGGCCATGGTCCAGGCTGACTCAAGTTAGTAGTAGTTTGAAATTCTTAGAACTTGTTTTTGCAAAGTTCATTTCTCCAGCCCCTGTGGTACCATATTTCCTGGCATTTACAGAGCAGATGTGAAATAAAGAATGAAAGTCCAGTGATCATGAACATGAAGTTATAAATCTTAAGTTACTTTCTAACTAGTGGTTAGGAAAATTCTTAAACCAAAGGATAAGAACATGTATTTAAAATTATTTGACTTCAGATATTTGAAAGCTGCTAGAATTGAAACCAAAGACATGAACAGTATTGTAATATCTGGAATTTGATGTGTTACCTCATGTTACTTTATGTGAAAGAGACTTTTTGAAATTAAAATTTAATAAAATGTATTCTTGGATTAACTACACATAAAAATAGATGGACAAGTTTGTCTATTCTGTATATTGAACATGAAGATGTGAAAATGAATTTTGACAAAGTCATTGATGAATTAGCACTATTTAAAGTTTAAGGAAAAGGCTGTAATATTATGATTCATTCCTACAATAGACTCATGTATAAGTTTTTATAATTTTTTAAAAAACATTTGTGAATGTTACGAGATTCAAATTATTACTTTTTATTTTGATTTTTGTTTTTTTTAAATTTTATTTATTTATTTGACAGAGAGAGAGAGACAGCCAGCGAGAGAGGGAACACAAGCAGGGGGAGTGGGAGAGGAAGAAGCAGGCTCCCAGCAGAGGAGCCTGATGTGGGGCTCCATCCCAGAATGCTGGGATCACGCCCTGAGCTGAAGGCAGAAGCTTAATGACTGAGCCACCCAGGAGCCCCTATTACTTTTTATTTTGTATTAAAATATCTATTTTCTTTTTCTTTTTCTTCCTACAAGTATGTTCTGACCATTCTTCATGTCAGATACTAGTTATACCATTACATCTGCTTCACCTTGTCCACTTTTCTTCTTTTATCTTCTTTTATTCATTTTTTATTTTTATTTATTTATTTATTTTTATTATGATATGTTAACCACCATACATATTCATTTTTTTAGAGGATAGGAAGGTGCAGAGACTGAGGGAGAGAGAGAATTCCCAAGCAGACTCCTCACCTAGTGCGGAGCCTGACACAGGGCTCGATCACACAACCCTGAGATCATGACTTGAGTTGAAATCAAGAGTCAGACGCTTAACTGACTGAGCCACCCAGGCGCCCCACCTTGTCTACTTTTCTACTTAAATTCATTGGCCATGCCAGTTTTCAAGCCCATTTTCTCCACGGAATGATTAGAATCAGAATCTCAGGCCATATTGGTGCTTAACACTATAAAACATTATGACAGTTTCATCAAACAAAAATATTTTTATAAAAAGTGCCATGGTGCTAGAAAAATAAAATAAAAAAATCATCATACTTATTACACTCAGTAACCAAACACTATGCTTAATACATGCCAAGCACTACTCTAAGAGGAAAAATCCAAAGAAAGGTAAATACATGTTTTATTATTATTATTATTATTATTATCATTATTATTTATTATTATTCTCCAGGACCTTCTAATCCAGTAAGGGGATAAAATATGAGCAGATGAGAGAATAGGGTGCAGCAGAGAGACCATTTGGTACAGCAACCAAGGACGTGGGTCCAGACAGGTTTTTGTCACCTTTTAGCTTTATGACCTAGGGGAAATCACTTACTTTCTCTATATCATGGGGATGATATTATCTTATAGGTCTAGCATATCTGGCACGTCGTAGGCATCCAATGACTGGTGGTTAAGTATAAACAAGTCATGACAAAGCAAACATGGAGGAAATAATTAAAAGTTTGGTGCAACAATAAATAATATGGCCTAATGAATTTCCTAATAAAATATACACATGGTAGAAGAGTTCGAGAAGGGAAAGAACATCCGCAATTGAGAGATCTGACAGGTGTAGCCCAGTACTAGATTCGGAGCACACACTGGGGAGGTGGGTAGGAATGGGTCCACCAAAAAAGCTCTGATTCAGCAAACTGCCCTGCACGAATGGTCTTAACTTCCTATTAGCACCTCTTGGCTAAAACAGCATCTTTTCAGTTTTGAATGAAAAAATCTGGACAGAAATGATCAAATACCACAGGCTCCCTTTATTTAAAATATACGAAAGGCAAACCCCATCTACAGTGTTACAGGTTGGGTAGAGTTTATTCTTGTGGGAGAAAACCGGGGCTAGTAATGTTGTTTTCTTGATGAGAGTGCTCGTGATGTGGATATCTCCCATTTCTCACAACTCATTAAGCTGTGTTCTTATTTGTGCATTTTTCTATATATAGAATATTCTTCAACACAAAGTACAAAATTTGTAAACTTTCACTTTGCAATTTTTGAAAAACATGAGGAATATAGGGAAAAATTAAGAAAACAAATCACCTGTGATCCTGAAATTCAGAATAACTACTGTTAACATTTTGGAATAGCTGCTTCATACATAATTACGATCATCCTATATATACTATTTTACAACCTCTTTTTTTGTTGTTGTTGTTCTAAGAAAATATATGCAAGGAGTTTCCCATGTCAGAGAATATTTTTTGAAAACCTAATATATGTATATACCATAATTTTCTTAGTAAATCTCTTATATTTGGTAATTAGCATATTTTTATTTTTAACTATTTAAATATTGCCACAATGAACTCTTTTATACATAAATATATTACATCTCCCAACATTTGAGCAACATAAATTTCTGTTGAGTGAAAAAGGTTTTGATACACATTTTTCAATTTCCCTTCAAGATTTGAGCTCATTCCTCTCACACCCTCAGGGATACTGAGAATATATATTTTTTAATCTGCACATTTTGTAGTTGAACATGCTTTTTCTTTTAAATGCTGCTTTTTTAGTCCTGAGCTTGAAACTTGTTTTATGTTATTAGCTATCGCTGCTTCTTTTCTTGGAGTGCCTCTTCCTACGCTTAGCCAATTTTTTTTGTTTTTTGTTTTCTCTTCCTATTAGAGAATTTCACTTCTCTCTGACTTCTCGAAACTTTGCAGTCTCTTGTTGTCCCAACTTAATATTTCATTCAGATTAGAGTCCAGACTCTACTTGCTTTGTGAACTAAGTTCCTTTTCATACTGACTCTTTGGCATATGACCCCATTTATGTTTCTGATTTAAGGTGTTAAACTTCCTTCTTGATTTTAAAAGCTGATTATAAGCAAACCTATAGTGGAAGAGACAGTAGCACTTGGTGGTAGAAGCAACGGAGATTGAATATAAACTCCCCGAGTGTAAGGTCATGTAACAAACCCAATTCTCGCTACCATTCCCCAGCAATCACGATACTTGTCCATCTTAAACGGTAATTAAAATTGCTGACCCCAATGTCGCAGCGTCACAGTTTTAATAGATTGAGCTCTTTCTAGTTCGGGTAGGGCATCTGGCTTGTAGATGAACTTGCTATTTCTATTTTTTTTTTAAAGTCTGTAAAAACAAACTGACATACTTTATATTTCTCCATTTGCCGTAATGTCCATTGGGGGGAAAAACCAAACCAAACCAAACCAAACCAAAACAAAACAAAAACCCACAGTGTATTTTCAACCAAGCACAGATTGCCTGCTGTTTCCTCTTGTCAGGGTTTGCTGTCCCTCTATCACAGTTGTGAGAAGGCTGCGTGTGATCTGTATTTTTGTCCTATCTCCCTGAAAGATGACTTTCACATTCTACAGCGTGGGAGGACAGTCACTGACGAAGTCCATGCTGCGAACGGCTCAGCCGTGCAGGGCAGCGGCGGGGGCAGATGTCTCTCTGTTTTATTCTCGATTTTTACTGTGCCCTGTGGCAAAGCCTTAGTTCTTTTCCTCTGTTGGTCCTGAACCCTTACCTTTATTCCTTTTCTCCTCTGGTTACCCCTATTGTTTTTCCCTGCTGTCACTCGTGGTGGACTTGGGGAACAATGTTGCAGGATCATAGAGCTTTGGAAGGAATGTAAATTTCAGGCGGCACCGCGTCCTGTCTGTTTTCTCATCGGAAAGCGGCATTTCGCGGAGTTGAACTGGCACCCGGGCTCAGCAAAGACACGCCGAGTTCAGGAATATTCCCTGTTCCCAGGCCCTGGTTCTGCAGAAGTGGGACTTTCTGAAGAGGAGGCACTTGGAGAGGGAGGGGAGGAGAGAGGCACTCGCAGAAGCAGATGCTCCTGGCTTGGGAAGGAAAGCTGCTCTAATCAGGGTTCAGCAGTCTCGCAGACAATCCACAGCTTTGGAGAGAGACAAACAAAACACAGTCTCTTAGTCCAGCGCATAAATGTAAGAGGCTGGTCTTAAGTGTGTGTGCAGGATTCTAGTGGGCTAAAAATGTTAGGCAGAGTTAAAGTGAGGCATTGTTTAGGTTTTAATGAAGGCAACCAATTTTTAACAACAGAAGTTCTGTTGCTGAAAAGCCCCCTCCCCGCTCCCCCCTTCCCTAACCCTCCGTTCCTCTGCCCCTGCACCTGCTTTCATTTTTGGCTTCTTGGCACTGATGTTCACAGAGACATCAGCTGGCAGTGGCGAACCGCTAAAAGCTCCCCTGCAACGCAGCTCTGCAAATGCCAACCATTTATCCACTGGTGCATGCCGGCTGAACGTAAGGTCTCCCTTTCTCCCTCCGACCCCAATCCCCTCAGCCCCCCAGCTTTACTTCCAAATGACAGTACACGATCCAAGCCAAGCAGTGGTCTGGCCCTTTGAGTCTCCATTAAGTGTGGCCGCATCTTTATGCTGCATCTATTTGCTGCGATTATCATATTTTGATCCAAAGGGCGTTGCAGAAAATTTAGACGACAATACTATTTCTTCTATTCAATAAAGAGCTATGGGCCCACAGGCTCATTTCTTTCTCCTCAGCAGATGGTGGGATCGTTTCTTGAGGTCTCTTTGACTCGAAACAGCCTTTTTGTTTTTGTTGCTTATTGAGAGCCAGTTGCCCCAAATTCATTGAATAAAGACATCCACTTTTCAGTTTAAGCTAAGCCCCAACAGATAAATACTGACTTAGAGTTGGGCAAGCTAGAAAGGCAAAGGGGCTGCTGGAAGTTAAGTATTCAGCACAAGGCTTTGCAGTTTCAAAAACGATGGCTTTAAGTTCCCCATTCAGCACAGCAATTCAGGCTGTATACTGAGAAAGTGTGAGAAATCTGTGAGAAATTCGACATATATTTATTTTTCTTGGAAATTAGAGAATATCTTCACAGTGTACACTCTGAAGGGCTTTTGTTTTGTTTTGTTGTGTTTTTAATGATCTAAACCATCTGGGGAGTTGATAAAGAATGTGATTTTCACAAGCTGAGCTAGCAAAGCCTATTGCTAAATCCCAAACCTTTATCCAGCCTACAGATAAAACCAGGGTGGGAGAGCTTCCCTTCCAGCTCCAAAATACTAGGATCCCACGTATGCCAAATGCTTCAGTCTCTGGGTGGTAAGAAAAATAGAGAACTGACTAAGGGAGCCTGGCCCAAACATTCAGAAATGTATGGTAGTTTTTGGGTTTTTTTGTTTTTTTCTTTTGTTTTGTTTTCCCCCGAAGATCGGTGGAGGTCACAGATTTCCAGAAAATCTGTCTGAAAACCGAGTCAGCGTCATATTTTATCTAATGCCTCTTTGGTCTTTTTTGATTTAGGGATGAGAACTAGCACTTGCAAGAATGTCTTAACCACCTATTTTTCAAGCCTAGAGTCCATCGAAAACCTGTCTTACCAGACAGAGCACAGAGAAGGCATTGTAGGGGCTTGTTGACTGTGGTGGTCATCGGGCGATTATTGTGACCTTATATCAGAAGGTGTGTGGGGTTTGTGACGAGCGACCAGTTAGGAGTGTCAAGGCTCCCTACACAGCATTTAATCCAGCAGCATGGTTAAGATAGAGAAAGCAGAGGGGCGCCGGGGTGGTTCCGTTGGGTCAGCGTCTGACTCTTGATTTCAGCTCAGGTCATGATCTCAAGGCCGTAAGATTGAGTCCCATGTCTGGCTTCCCACTCAATGGGGAGTCTGCTCCCTCCTTCTCCCTCTTCCCCTCCCCCTGCTCGCTCTGTCTCTCTCAAATAAATGAATAAATAAATCTTTAAAAAAATGACATAGAGAAATCAGAAAATGTCCTTCTCAGGAAGAGGCCACACACTGAGGTATAATCATGTCATGGCCTTTGACTTAACCCTCTCCCCCCCGAGTCCAGCTTTTTGGTTTTCCGCTTATACACCACAGAGGTACACGAGATCAAACTGGAAAGCAATCTCTTTGCATTCAAATACATGCATGCTGTAAGTTATCATTCGCTCACGGTGTGCAAATATCTCTAACCAGAAGTCTGATAATACTTCCAAGCCTTGGTTATCAATCACTATTCTCTATGAAACCTACATGTTAATCAATCAGTCAATCAATATTTCATGCCTGTCACATGCTGCTGGCTCAGACTTTACTCAAAAACAGCAGATTATGGCAGGAATGTCATTTACTACTTCTGTTTAAGATGGTTTTAGAATGAACAATCCAGGGGCGCCTGGGTGGCACAGCGGTTAAGCGTCTGCCTTCGGCTCAGGGCGTGATCCCGGCGTTATGGGATCGAGCCCCACATCAGGCTCCTCTGCTGTGAGCCTGCTTCTTCCTCTCCCACTCCCCCTGCTTGTGTTCCCTCTCTCGCTGGCTGTCTCTATCTCTGTTGAATAAATAAATAAAATCTTTAAAAAAAAAAAAAAAAAAGAATGAACAATCCAGTTCAATGTTCGGGTGCATCAAACTTCTACTGAATGGAACTCCCACCCGGGAGACTAAGGAACAGTTACACTGAGCAAATCAGGTAGCTGGGGCTTCAGGTCACCTCTGCAAGCAGTACACAGGAAATAATCCTCTGGTAATAAAGCTTGAAGAATGGGGAAGATTTTTAATAATAATTCTTACTTTAGCGGTTGTTGTCTTCTTTCACGCAGCTGGAAGGCTACATTATCCCCTCAGCCCCTCACTCTGGCTCCAATGTGTTTCCAACCCAGAAGGAGCAGTAAAGTGGGAAGACGGGGGGTTGACCATAAGACAGCAAATCAGAACCCCCACCCTGAAGAGCTTCTTCCCACAACTCCCTCCAAGTCCTTGAGCCCCTCAGAAGCTCGGCTTCCTCATCTGCAAAATGGGAATGGCATTCTATGGGCCCTGGCCAACTCACAGGCTTGCTGTAAGACACAAATGGAATCACATTTATAAACTTAAGATCAGTATACAAATGTTCATTATTGTAATGATTGTTTGTGTTAGAATGCTTCGTGAACCACTCAGGGCTACCAGGCTGTGAGGTAGGATAATTATTATTTGCACTACAGTTGTTTGGTCAGTGCCTACCCACATCTGGGCTTCCTCCTCTCCTCCCTAATTCAGAGAATGGCACCATCCAAACAGTTGCATGAGCTTTGACACCCCCCAATCCATTACTTATATTCAGTCTATCCCAAATTCCATTCGCTGTCCCTTCTTCAAGTCAAAGGAGTTTAGAGCACAGTACTGTATTAAGTTCTGATTTTTCAGGGATTCTTGCTTCAGTTCATTGAATGCATGAGTAAATGTGATGTACTCATACTAGTTTATAAGTGTATACTTTTACTCCATCTTACTTCAAAAGAGGGATTGAAGGAAGGTTATAGGACACATAAACACAACAAATAGCATATGTCAGAAGTAGGCAGGAAATGCAAAGGTAAAAAATGCTAGGTACTTTCATTGGAGTCAAGGATAAGACTTATACAAGAACGTTTGCATTGAATCCTTTCTATGGATGGGTCCAAATATAACTGGAAAGACACAAAATATAGTGTTCATGGAATGAAGGCAAAATATTGTCTAAAAATCACAGAAAAATTACAGAAAGAAATTTCTGGGAAAATCTTCTAAAAAGGATACTGTGAAATGTAGTGAATAATGCTATGGATGCTACCTTTACAGAAGACAGGGAACAATTTCACAAGGCTGTTTCTTTAAGCACTATGCTTAGTTGGTGTTGGAGAAAATAAGATATGTAAAACAGGCCTTGTTATCAAAGAATCACAGAGACAGATAAATCTACTGTGTACAAATCAGTGCCATTCACTAAGATAAATTTAATGAGAGAATGAGGATGCGTGGTGCACTGGAACACAGTAAAGGAAGTAATCAGTTCTACTTGGTAGACCAGGGAAGGCTTCTTGGAAGTGATAGAATCTGGTCTTCTGTGTTTATTCAACAAGTACTTATCAGTTGCCAACTATGTGGTATGCAAAGTGACAGGGCTAGGCTTACAACCCTGAGGAGAACAATGCCTTTTGTCTTTATAAGTAGATAAGGCTTTGAACAGCATTTCAGTGATACTCTTTCTTGCTCCTGAGCCATTGCCCATACCCCTACTCCAACCTCAGCAAGGGTGAGCCTTTAATAATGCTCAGATCCCTTGCTTTCCTCTGCTTTCTGAAAAGGAACATGAAACAATGTCAGGAACTGCATGAGAAGCCCTAGCCACTGTCCAAAGCTGCCAGAAACCTTGGGAAAGGAAGTAGATAAGAAAACAAGTTTCTAGGAATCCTTGGGGAAGCCTCAACTCTGGACAGTTGGAGTTGAAACCCAACTCGCCCAAAACAAGGACGTTGGTGTTTGGCATCTAGGAAGGCCAGTAAATATTACTGAACTCTAATTGAAATAACATGCTGGGAACTAGACTTGAAAGTCTTTTTTTTTTTTTTTTTTTAAACAGGAAAGGAAAGAATATGCAGCCTGGTTCTTTATTCCTGAAAAACTGAGATGAGCCAAGTTAATCCTAATGTCAACGGAAGATACCCTGATTTTCCAGTGATCAAGCTCGTGAAGTAGTTCTCAGTGGTAGCAGAACGTCAGAGCGAAAGACTCAACATTTGTAGGAAGGAATCTTTGTTTCTGCCCAAATAAGTACTGCTCTGATATATCTTCTTTAATAATATCATGTACAATTATTTACTCCCCAATCAGTATTCCTCAGAGGGTAATAGCACATGCTGTTTGCAAGACACTGCTTGGCACTGAGGGGGAAGCACAGAAATGTTCCACAGAGACTCCATTAGCGTGCTCCTTAAAGAATTAGGGAGACAAGATACATTCCTGAAGCAATGGAACAACATATAAAAATACACCAGAGAGGCGCCTGGATGGCTCAGTCATTAAGCATCTGCCTTTGGCTCAGGGCATGATCCTGGCGTTCTGGGATCAAGCCCCGCATCAGGCTCCTCCGTTGGGAGCCTGCTTCTTCCTCTCCCACTCCCCCTGCTTGTGTTCCCTATTTTGCTGGCTGTCTCTCTCTCTGTCAAATAAATAAATAAAATCTTAAAAAAAAAATGCACTAGAGCATATGACACAGTATAGACAATAACTCACAGACAAAATGAAAGGTGGCCATGAATAGAGCAGGAGAGATCAGGGAAGATCTTATAAAAATTGGGACCTGAAGAATGGGGAGAATTTAGATGGATCAGGTAGGAATAGTCTAGGTCACAAGAGGAAAGCTTACAAAGGTGTGGAAAAGTGATTTTAAAAACTAACATGTTTTCAAATCGGGGAACCAGAAAATTAACTATTAACACAATTGCCAGAAGACATCTCTTGCCGTGCACACACTCACTAGAAAGAATGTTCCTGGGGAGTGTGACACATTTGAGAAAGTAAATCGAAGTGGATTCAGAAAGAAAAATATTCATGCTTATAAAATAACATCAACCTGTATACATTCCTTTAAAGTCACAAATATTGCAGATTAACTCTCACAAACAATCTTCTGGGGTGGGGGGAAGTAGAAAATAACATTTCCCCAAATGTCAGAGCTGATGGGTTAATTCTAGGTAGATAAAGTGTAAAACAGTGATTCTCAGGGAGCTGAACCCAAACAAACCCATTGCTTTCTTAACTCCAAAACTGATTAGTAGTGCTATATAGTAGACCAAATCAAAATTTGGGTTATAAATAAAATTTAGTTGTACATCAGTTCTACCTCAATAAAACCGAAAACACATACGCACACACACACAAAGCTAGCACCTGGTTCCAGATGTTTGCTTTAAACATAAACCAGAGTATGTTCTCTAAAATAAACTGGCATTTCCATTTATTCTAAGCCCAGATGAAAATTCCGCCACAATTTTTTAAAGCATAAAATGTTCTAAACGTGTATATGTGTAATCTTCAGAGAAGCTAAGTAACTTACTCAAGGTCACGCTCAAGTCTGTGGTTTCAGAGCCCTGAGTTTTAAGTGATAAGAGCTTCCCACCTGAAGTTGTGCAGTGTGCCAGATCCCTGGAGCACTTTTGTGTTCAGATACTGGAACTAGCCCCGACCTACTGAATCAGGATCCCCAGCATTGGGCCCAGCTACACAGATGTAAAAAACCTACCTGATGATTTTGATGGAAATCCCTGGTTAAGATACTGCCTACAAAAACTGCAAATAATAGTAATTATTATTATAATTATATAGCAATAATTATAATAAATATTATTATACACTGGGAGCCAAGTTTGTCACTGAAGTATAGCAAGATAAGATGGAGAAATATTAATTTTTGTATTTTTCTTACTTACCTTCACTTCCCAACCTTCCTTGAATTACTCAGAACTATTTACATTCCCTGAAGGAGAACTTGGGTTATAACAGTAGGAAGGGAGAGGAAAAGATACCATTCGTGTTTATTTTTTGGTTTCCCAGTGAGGCTCTAGAGAACCCTACGGAAATGTCTGGAGGGGAGCAGAGCATCGATTGGAAAGGTTCGGAAAGAGAAGACAGGGATTGTTTTCCTTCTTGGCCTGTTCACACAAGTTGTAGGTGGGGAAGGGGAGAGAGAGACACACCCACATATTGGACCACCTCCAGCTAATGTGGACCCTAATGAGATAGAGCACAGAGAAACGGTGCTAACGTGCCCTCAGCACAAGGCATTAGGGGAAGTTAGCTCTGCCTCGTGGCAATGGAGAGAAGGCTCGAAGAATTTAGCCTTAGAATGGAGTGTTAATGATGGATACGATTCTCTGTAGATGGGTACTGTGGGAACAGATTCGAGAGGAAATTACTATCTATCCGGTACCTAATTCAATTCTCAACCACACTGAAATATATGAGATCTGTATAACATCATTACAGTGACTACTGATGATCTTGGTCCACATTAACTTAGCAACCTCGAACCTGGCAAAGGTTGGTGGGCCATGTTCACCAGGAAGGTCTCTAACCAGGATCCCTTCAGTGTCTCCTTATTTTCCTCTGATGCTCTCCTCTTTGCTCCCCTGGTCCACTCTACTGATTTAACATTCTCAAGTTGCTTTGTTCTCAGACCTACTCTCTGCTTCTAGTCACCCATCACTAACCTGAAAATACATACCTCTGTTAAAGTGTTCAGTGCCTCTTCACTGTGGGAGTATAGACATAACATTCCCATCTTTGTGGTCAAGCCTTTCAGTGACTCATTAGTAACTGATGGGGAAAACTTTCAGACATGCTAGAACAATCGAGAAATAGATTGGAAAAGGTACAAATGACCTTAAAGATAGTCTATTCTGTTTTTATAAACTATTGATATCGAGACCCAAAGGGAGTGGATAATTTGTCTAAATCTGGAAGGTTCTAAGGGTTAGAAGTGAAACTTGGACCTGGATCTAAGTCAAGTAATCTTCCTCTGCCACCTGCTAAGGGAATGAGGAGAGTATTCACAGTTACACCAAGGTAAGAGTCTGTAGGTTGTCACCTCTCCTATATCATTTATCTGAAGGCCAACCTTCAATCTGGACTTGGTGTGGAATTTCCACTAATTTACTTTTCCAAATTAAGGAACCAAATCCCACATATTAACTCTATACTAACTAGTGAACAACAATAATTTATCTTCCTTGGGCTCATAATATACTACAAATGGGAGTGACTTAGGAACTGGATAGTCTCAAATTTTTTTTTTTTTTTTAGATTTCTTATTTATTTATTCGACAGAGATAGAGACAGCCAGCGAGAGAGGGAACACAAGCAGGGGGAGTGGGAGAGGAAGAAGCAGGCTCATAGCAGAAGAGCCTGACGTGGGGACTCGATCCCATAACGCCGGGATCACGCCCTGAGCCGAAGGCAGACGCTTAACCGCTGTGCCACCCAGGCGCCCCTGGATAGTCTCAAATTTAATGAGACTAAATTATAATTAATAATAAGGGTCTTATCCAACATCACTTTGAAAATTGTTGACAAAATGAGGAATCATCTCATTTCCATTTTAATGCACTTAGTAAGGAGCCTGAATATGCCAAAGAATTAATGAAATTTGCAGAACTATTTTTAGAAAGCATAGCTATAAGTTGTGATTCAAAAATAATAAATGACTTGGAAGAATCTACTTAAAATTTTGAATAACTTATCTCAATCACAGATTGATACAACTTACAGGTAGAGAACCTTAAATATATTAATACAGAAAGCTATATCTGGGAAAAAGAGGAAAAAAAATAGAACTAATCTTTGGTTGATTTACAATGTATTGTTACAGAAGAGGATATACCATGCAATTTGGAACTGGTGCAAGAAAAGTCAGTGTTGGGAGCTAAGACTGGATTTTCAGAAAAATGTAGAGAAAAAAGAACTCATTCAAAACAAGGGCAATAGAGTGATTGTATCATTTGATGACTAAGGTACCTGAAAGTCAATATGAACATGATGATCAAAGGTTCGGTTAGGTAAAGACTAAAGTAATAAGTGATTAACAGTCATGGTAAACACAAAGAGAAATGCACAATGACATAAATAATAAGAGAAGCTAGAGAGAATTTTCTGTGCCAGTTACAATGAAAAAAAAAATGTAGAAGGCTCATACTTGAAGACATGTTTCCAAAAATGAATTAGAATCCTAAAACTTCCAGTTAAAGAAAACCTAACATGATGATAGTGATTTTTATATTTATTTAAAAAATGAGTTGACAGACCAGTAAGTGGCTACAAATATCTGCAAATTCAGCTATGAAGGTTGGTACACTTAAAACGAGCCCTTTCCATCATTATTATTCTGTCAAAGGACATAAGTAATTGGAAATGCCTAGCATATGCCTTCTCTTAGTCTTCATGGTATTTGAAGAATACTAATCCAACAAAATCAAACCTAAAATACAGTCTTTGGATAATACTTATGAGGAACTATATTATATTTGTCCAATTTTAACACCTTGCTTGTGAATACTGCCCTCAGATCCCAGCAAGAGCAGCCCCCATTCTGGAGCCATGTTGGAAAAGCCAACTTTTGGCTTTCCTCAGGCCATGCCCCTTCACCAAGCAGGGGTCTGAGGGTCCAAGGGCTATTCTCACCTGTAACCTGTGCCTCCCCTTCTAGACCATACTCCAGGTACCCAAAAATCCAGAATTTTCTTTCCAGAGTTCTCTGAGGCCACTTTTAGGCCTGTGCTGGCCTCTTCTTTGGGTCTTTCTCTCCAGAACATGAAACATGTCACCAGTACCTGGCCCTCGGAAGCCAAGGAGAGGCTGGCTGCAGTGTGTATGTGGAGAAAAGCAGTGTTCAGAGCTTGTGATTAAAGGCAAAAGTGTCTGCTGGTGTCTGAGGCCCCCATGGGGCAGGAAGGAGCCCTGAATGGACTGGGAGCCCATGTCCCATTCTCTGAAAGCCACCATGTTCTTTGCAGAGCTCTGAGGAATCTATCACGTGTAACATGAATCTGGCCTTTCAGTCAGCATGAGGACTCTTTGTTTTCAAGATTGTAAGATAGAACAGATTTAATGTAAACGTTATTAGCATGATTTACATATTTGAAATATTTAAACATGAGGTAAGTGATCTTGCCTTTGGCTGGCAAATTTCTAGAGGCATGCTTGCTGCTTTCCCCCCTCCGGGCTATTTGAGGTATCTGGGGGCAGACTATCCCCTATTTCTCCAGGGTTTTTTATCATACCTGACAAGATGCCTCATACAGGCCTGGGGCTTCAAACTGAATTGAAGGAAAATTCAGAGACGTGTAAACTGAAGGTAGGAGAGGGTGAGGCACATATTTTCAGCAGTTAGACTTTTCATCAATCTGCCCCCTTTCCCTGACTCTCCCACCACAGAGAGGAATAGTCAGGAACTTTATGTCACACTAGGAACCTGGAGTCCCTGATAAACAAGGTCACCACAGAAGCTTCCGTATTTTGTATTTTACAACCTTTCATCCTGTGCTCCATATACCACCCAGGTCTCTGGAAACCTCCCTTAGAGTCTGATTAGCATTTCAAGGACAAGGCAGTTTGAATTCCCCTTGGCTGTTTTTGTCCCTCCTCAAGGAAATCAACAAAGGCTCCAGAACTTTAACTTCATATTTCTGTACATACAGTATTTCAGAAGAAATTTATTGCTTCTTTTATTGAGGTTTTAAAGGACTGTTGATAGTATCCTGTCAGTGCACAGTTTTTAACCATACAATGGAAAGTGAACTTTTTTCCAATGGCTCCTTATAATCCTGTTCCTTCCTCTCCCCCTCCTTCCCTCCACCCTTCCCTTCCCTCCTTCCTTCCTTCCTCCCTACCCGCTTTTCTTTCAACATAAACTATAATCATTTAAATGCAATTATCATTCTTTTGAGTAGAACCGCAGGTAATTCTCTTTCCCTTACAGCGCAGGCCTAATACAGACATCATGTTATTCTGCACCATATTACTTTGCATAAATTACACAATTCTGAAAAAAGTGTGTTTCTTCATCTTTAATTCACCCTGAAAAACAATGATATTTTCTTCTGTCTGTTACTATTTATGTATGTCACTATGACTCGAAAAAATGGCCAACTTGGGCTAGGGTCACAAATGCAGTAATAATTATGAGCAAATTAAGGAACCCGGGACATATTTATATTTTTGTTATTGTCAGTCATAATCCCTACCATGTTTATGAAACTAATAAGACTTCTTTGTTTTTTATGGTAGTTCTGGTTGGCTGTCAGAGATGATATTTTAAAAATTCCTTTGCAGGTAGTTACATTCCTACAAGATTTACCCAAGCTAAGAAATCATTACCCGTTGACAGGCTCTCCCGAAGACCTCCAATTCACAGATTTTCCTTGAATCCCTGTTTGCCAGCCATAGGTTAGGGCAAATTCTGGAAGCTCTCTGAGTTTCAGTTTCCATGTTTGCAAATAGAATAGTTTTACTTATTTTACAGGGTTCCTGTAGGCATTAGAGATATTAGTTAAGGTGCCTGCATGCCATGGGTAAACAGTAAGTGTGGTTTCCTGTACCTTGCTGTCTCTCTTCTCCCCAGTGGTATATCCTCTATTAGCCATTTGATGTCTGAGTTTGATGTTAGCCCTGAAGTGGAAGAGTCAAGCTTCAGTTACCAAATCTATTTCTTCTTTCTGAATTGGTCCCCTTGCAACTGGTTTGACTATTTGGTATTAGGGTTGAGAGAGAAGTGATTTTTCTCCAGGCATATTATTTATCATTTTGTTTCTGCTTTGGTCAAAAATTAAAAAAAAAAAAAAAAGATACCCACAAACGTTGATTTTTTCCTCTACAGCAGATGGGAATAGCAATTAGAGGGAGTTAGAATCCTGACCCTCAGTGGCAGGCAAGTCCTCACTGTGTGGCGGAACTGGGTAGAAGATGATCTGGATATCACAACCAGAGTGCACTCGTCCAAAACAATCCCTCCTATCAGACAATGATTCACCAGGTGTCTGCTCCAAAGTTAACCTGGCAGAACACAGAGAAAGATACATTAACACCGGAATTTTCTCTTATAATTCACTTCCATAAATTATAACATTTAGATGCAACCCTCTGCCCTAATGAAGCACTAAAAAGGCACCATGATGGTCACTTCCCAAATCAGTTTTAAATAGTAAAAAAGAAGGCCAAGTTTCTTGAAGGCCCATGATATATACCTGAGTGAGAGTTTACTGATACCTGACTTACTCAGCAACACCAAAAGTTTCTGTCAAGAGACTTTCCTATTTTAAGTTCATCTGGAAAATGGCTTCTTGGAATGGATCCTATTTCTTTTGTGAAAATGCTTCATCATTTTAACATGAAATTATGGGCATTATCCAGGTCTAATCTTAATCTTAAACCCAAATTATTTGACTTTGTATTGAACACAAATAAAAAATGAGAGCATACTGTTGTTTCTGGATTTTCAGGCATGACATTCCGGTTACCTTAGTTTAACCTTATATTTTCTATTGATGGAATAGAAGAGCAAGACTGATAATTTGTAACCCTCCATTTCTATACATGCTGTCTGTGGGAGCGAGGGGAACCTCTCGTTCTGTATCTCTTTGGAACTTATTATTTTTAGAAAATGGAACCACATCCCATCTCTTGTATAACCCTCATTTTCACATGTCTTACAGATTGAATGGCTAATTTGTCTGCATTGATGTCCCCAACAAAGTAGAGACAGGTCTTCTGCAACAACAAGGGATTACCTTTAAATTGGTCCTTCATTAAGAAGGCCAAGTCCTTCATTAAGAAGGACCATAATAAGTAATATCACTCTGTGTCCTTGGCTTTACAAGGTTGGGAAGAATCACAGTAATCTGAATCCCAAACTGGCCAGACCAAAACAAGCTTAGCTTTTCCTCGAGTTTCTTACCATAGCTATTTCTGGGATGTTCCTCCAGAAATTCAAATTTATTTTTCCAATCCATTCGTGTTGCTTCTTGCCCCCATGTCCTGTGGGAATGCCCTGGAACATGATTACACTGCTTTGGATTCAGCCTTCCCAATCCTCATTTATTGCCCAGTGATAGACAATGGAAATGTTTTTCTAGACAAACTCCACCACAAATGGACGAGAGTTTCCATCAAGGCAAATTTTCAGAACTCCATAATCAGATATCAGTGTAGTTCCAAAAGAATGGGCTCTTCAGTCTTGAATACCACATATGGGGCCTCAACACCATAATCCACGTTGGAATTCATACACTGGAATGAGGTGAGCAAATGTTCCCATTTCCTTCTGCTGTCTGTGTACAAAGTTATAGCAAGAATAACATATACAACTCCTAAAAATAAAAAGTAAATCTCAGAGACAATAATAATCAAAATTGTATTTAGGAAAGAAATCATTCTCAGAATGAGACTTCGGATTGTACAGTCAACCCCTACCTGCTGACTTCTCAAGCATGAATCACTGTGAGATGCTCGAACCTCTGTAGACCCATCCTCCCCTATGAAAGAGAACTGGCAGGGAGTTCTGGCTGTCACTTCTACATATGGTGCCCAGTCGACAAAATATGTTTCAATGCACTGCTTGCCTCCCTGTGATAAAAGGCATTTTGGCACAAGACTCTATAGAAAATTGGGCACCAAATAGGCCTTTGAAATCCATGACCATCAAGAAGCACAAATTCTATTCTTTCTAAACGTAATGTGCTCGGCCATTTATTTGCCCAAGGATCATGCATTACAAGACTAGACCAACATATACTGTAACAGTGCAAATATGGACTATTTTTTTACATTCAGGGTTCTTATTTGATTTTTTTTTAACAGAATCAAGAAATTCCAGTCATGTGAACAGGTTGGAGAATTTCTTTAGTTGAACTAGTTTGTTGCTTGTTTGTTCTTGGTATTAGATATAACTGCAAGATGAGGAACTGAAAAGAATGTCATTGGAACAGTGACATTTTCTGAGAGTTAGTGAGCATTCTAACCTGTTGAACATGTTACACCTAGAAGAGGACAGATCCAGTGTAGGGGTTGGCAAACTGGCACACAGACCCAGTGGGCCTGCTGCCTGTTTTTGTAAATAAAGTTTTATTGAAACATAGCAATGCCATTGATTTCCAAGTTGTCTGGGGCTGTTTTCATATCCCAATAGCAGAGTTAAGTTGTTGCTACAGAGACTGTATGGATCACAATGCTTAAAATATTTAGTCCTGGGGCGCCTGGGTGGCGCAGTCGTTAAGCGTCTGCCTTCAGCTCAGGGCGTGATCCCAGTGTTCTGGGATCGAGCCCCACATCAGGCTCCTCTGCTAGGAGCTTGCTTCTTCCTCTCCCACTCCCCCTGCTTGTGTTCCCTCTCTCGCTGGCTGTCTCTCGCTGGCTGTCTCTCGCTGGCTGTCTCTCTCTGTCAAATAAATAAATAAAATCTTTAAAAAAAAAAATAAAATATTTAGTCCTTTACAGAGAAGGTTGCCAATCTCTGATCTAGTGTACCGCTATCTTTCCTGTGAAATTATTTTATAAACTTTCTATTAAAGGTGAAGGCACATAAACACTGGTTTGAAAAGATACTATACTCCAGGATTAGGTCATCTTGTGAAATTCCCTCAGTGAGAGTCAGTCTGAGGATATGTAAAGATCTCAAGAACAACAGCACAGTGTTGTTTGTGTATGTGCTGATGGGACAATTGTCTCATTTCAGTGTGTTGTGATACAGACTGTGTCACCCCAACGAAATGTTCTGGGGTTCAGCTCTATTGAAAGTGGAAGGCATAAAGCCCACGGCTTGCTAATCTCATTGCTTGGAAAAGAGGGGAAAAATTTTTAAAGAATATTTCTCTCTAATCATCTTTCCATTTAAGTGGCTTGTTTGAGAGACATTAAAATAGCTGAAGCAGCCTGGAGAATCTAGTTTAACAAACAAACAAACCCAGCATGCTCTAAGTTCAAAAGGTCTATTGCATACTCATTATCAATCTCTCTATACATATTTTATTTAACCTTCTGTAAATATTGTCATTGTGGAGTGCTTTGGACAGGCTAATGCGTTGGGATGTTTTGTTAATGGAAACAGAGACAACAATGCAGAAGGCAACCCCAGGACGGGAAGAGGAGGAGGCAGATGGAGAGAGGAAGGGGCAGACTGAAGGCAGAGCCCAGGGTGTTAGAGAGAGAGAGGTGAGGCCCAGACCCTGCAAAGAGCTGACTTCTTCATTAGCACGACCTGGAACCATGCCAGAGCATTCCACAACTTCAGGAGCTCATCGGGTTTCCTCCCCTCTCCCCCTTCTTCTCTCCCTCTCTGTGTCTCTGCAAACTTAAAAAGCACAGACCGAATGGTATTTCTCCCACAGTAGAATGCACTCCTCTTCATTCGAAAATCAGTCTGCAGAAAAACGGGAAGTCGCTTTCAGTTCTGGATAATCACAGACTAACTTTCCTTTTAAGCATCTTCTGTTCCTTAGTAAGAGTTGAAGCTTTAAAGCTCTCCCTGTGTTCACGATTTCCTTCCTCCATGGTGTGTGCAGTTGGCGGCTCCAGGTTATGGGTGACCGTCCCCCTGCTTCCTGTCCCACCTAAGCAGCCCCGCTGGCTATCTGGGCAAGGTGTCTGGGCTGCCACCTGTGTCTTGTGCATTCCTAGCTCCTTTTATTAAAGAGCAACACTGCCGTTGCTTGAACTGGGAATATATTCTCTTCCTTTTCTGCCTCCTTGTTTCCTTCTCCTCCTCCCTCTCTCTCCGTCCCTTCGCCTTTCGCCTTTACTCTTTTTGTTGCGGCGGTGGTGGTGGTGGTGGTGGTGGTGGCGTTTCCCACAGCAAAANCCCAAAAAAAAAAAAAAAAAAAAAAAAACTGCCCGGGACAGCCCAAGTCCACGCTGGCGGCTGGCGTTGGTGGTGCAGGTGTGCGGAGCCCTCCTCCTCACCGTCGCCACAGCAACCCGCCGCTCTAATCTGCTGAATATGAAAGGGAGAAGCAGAAAGAGAAAAGCCATCCACCCCCTTCTGCTCCATCCCGGAGTCCAAAAGAAGGATACCGGCTCCAAGCATTCCTGATCATCCCCAGCCATCGCCCAGGCAACAGTCACTGGGAGCTGGCGGGCCTGGCGGGAGCCAGTCCCCTCCCAAGTTCCAACCTCCTCCTTCCCCTCCTCCCCTTCTCCCATTCTGGGCCTCCGGAAGCCCCAAGCCCCGCACAAACCCACATCCCACTCTGGCCTCCCTGCCCTGTACAGCCAGCCAGGGATCACCGACTCACACAGGGCGTAATTCCATCAAGTTCTTCTAATGACGTTCCAACAACACACGCGCAGGTGGTTGTGTGTGTGTGTGCATGTATGTATATACACGTGTGGATTCATGCCTGTGTGTAGGAGACTTGCACCTCTAGTCAGATAAGCTGTGTTTACGTGCTACAAAGATCGAAATGGACAGAGCTGGTAGTTTGAAAAAGCAGTCCCTTGCCACTTGCATTAATTCCTGCGTTTCGGGCTTGCAGAGGGTTTGCAGGCCTCGGGCTCTCCAGCTCCATATCCAGCAGTGAAAGCTCCCATGTGTCTCAGGACCATCATGTTGATGCAGCTGGGTTTGACACTGCTTACCTCAGCAGTCTGTGGCGGTGGTGGTGCTGGTGGCGCTGGTGGGGGGGGAGGTTGGGTTTTTTTTTTTTTTTTGGTTGAAAAACAGAAGGCTTCCTTGTGGTCCCAGCCTTTTCCTATCAAATGACACTCAGCCATGGTTTGGGTGACTTATTTACTGGCGCTGGACCAGGAAAAACAAAAATGAACGTTCACAACTAATAAATCCTCCAGCTTAGATAGCTCCAGCAACAGTGGTGGGATTACATCAAAATGTTCCACCTGATACCACAGGGCTCCCTGGCAGCGTGGAACCTAATAAGTCAGGGGTAGGCAAAGGGGGTAAAACAAGACAGGAACAGAGAAATGTTTTATATGCGGGGTCTTAGACACACTCAAAATCTCTGAGCTCGAATCATAGGACGGGCTTTCCCCGGGGGAGGGTTCTAAATGAGGAAAGAGTCCAGTGTGCTGGAATCCCTGGACTAGGAGATTGCTAAGACTGCCACCTTTTGGTTTTATCCTTGGAAATGAAGCCACACACATGTTCACCATGATGCAGGAGGCAGGCCTGCATTGACTGGACAGCAAAATCACAGCTTTCTCAGCTGCACTGGAAGAAACTTTTTATAGAGGACACAAGGTCAAGAATGTTTAGCAAACAAAATTGTATGTCATCCACTCCTAGATAATTCTCCAAGGACCTTCCTCCTCCCAGGCCCTTATTGAAAGTGAGGGCATCTCTTTATGGCTAGTGCGACAGTGTTTTTATTTGTTTTGGAATTGATCTTCTGGACAGAAGCACATTTCTTTTTTCATTAGTATAAATCCAGAAAAAGCCAGCCGCAAAACCACTGACTTTGGTTAAGATTTCCTCGTTTTGTCCCCCTTTGACCACCTCTAATTCCGTAAATAACTATATTTTCTGTGATGATTAACTCTGTTAATTCAACTTTTGTAGGTTAATGGTTAAGACTTCACATACAGGGTTCAATCTTTGGATAGAAATGTGGATAAAAAGTGGGGAACATTTTAAACATCACCCAAATGTTTAGTCTACGTAGTGCTAAATCCTTGACTATTTGGAAGGATAAAAGATAGCTATGATTGATTTTGTTCTGCCCTTTTAATTTTGGTTTTGTTTTCATGACCCTCAGAGAAACAGTGAGGGAGGGCTCTTCCTTCATGACAGATTAAACCACACCTATCCACTAGTTCTGCCTGCTATTATGCAGAAAAGCAATACTATTTTTGTTTTGCTTTTGCATCGCGATGCAACTGGGCTCTGACGTCATGGCAGTGCCCGAAACATGACTGGAGGAAGTAGGTAACATGATCTACGTGCTTTCCAAAGCACCTGACATAAAAGCATCTGATAAAATCCTTCAGAGTTCTGTGGAATGATTATCTTCGAAACTTGCTCTTTGGGATAAAAGCAGATACAGGAAATATACAAAGGTTGATTGTGCCATCTTTGTGTGCTTAGAATACTCACTGTCTACCAGTGAAGTGGTTGTTCAAATTCTTCTACTCGTTCACAGGAAAGTAATTGAATCTCTCTGTGATTGAATCCAGCTAAATTATTCTCTCTGTCATAGAGATATTATCTATAGTCATTGTCTCCTGGGAGAATCAAGTATTGTCTAAATGCTATTTAGAAATCCTTAGGAAAAAAGGCAATATGTGATCAAATCAACTTCAAATTCTGTTTAATTCCTTGAATCCTTATTTTGATTACTTCATCTCTGTTATTATACTAATACTTTGGAGGCACCCAAAATGTGCCAGACACTATGTAAGCTCTTGGGATTCAAAGAGTTTGTGGTTTAGAGGGGGAGATAGGAGCATAAAAATTATGGCCAACTTTTATTGAGTGCTTACTATATGCCAGGTACTGCTTTAGACATTTTATATGTACTAATACATTTAAGTCTTAAAACGACTCTATGAGGTAGGTAACATTATTTCTCCTGTCTTTAAGAAAGGAAATGGAGACACAAAGAGTTCAAATTACATACCCCAAATCACGTGCTACCTTCTTTTTAAAGCAGTCCTCGGAAAATATATGACTGCTTTGCGTTTATAACCCACTGAGTTCAGTATCCTCAATACACCGTTAATAAGCAAAAGCTTGCCAGATGGAAAAAGGGATGGCGAACATATTAGTAGAGGGAATTTAGAACCCCCAAATTAAGTCCTGACATCATCCTAACCTCTCAGGGTTTCTAAGAACTCTCACTTAGGTGATGGATAAGATCTTGCAGTAAAAATGTTTTCAAGGTTGTCTCTATAAAGTGCCACTCATGCATATTTCAACTTAGTTTCAGGAAAATTTGTTTTAGGTTGTTTCAAACTTAAATAAATTAATTTTTCTAAAGTGCTTAAGAGAGCACATGGTATAAATGAACTTAATTGGGAAGTTCTACACTAACTGAAAAAAAAAATTGAAGAGTTGGGATATGGGTGGCAGTCTAAAGGATAGAGAGACAAAGCCACCCTGTGTGAGAATCAGGAAACAGAAGAGCTAATCCTGGTGGTCTCTGAGCCTTCCCTCAAGTCTGTAAGACCTTCATCGAAAATACATGGGGGGAAAGGGCTACATGGTCCAAGGAACCATTAAATATTAAAGCAGGGCCCTGACACAATCAGATCTGTTTTACATAGCAAGGTAATTTCTGTAACAATGCAAAGGATGCAAGAAGAGGTAAGAAGGTGCGGCAGAGAGGCCAACCTAGACACCAGTGCAAAACCAGGCCAGGGCTGTTGCTGCTGCTGCTGAGGTGGCCATGGGATGGGAGATGGGAAAACTTGGACAGATATTTAGGAAGTAGAATTTCCAGAACATTGTCCTTGATCGGATGATGAAATGTGGTCCCTGACAATGTGAGGAAACGGGGGTCCTGCTAGTATGCGGAAGAGTGATGAGTCCTTGATTTGGGGCGTGGAGGGCGAGTATAAGACGGTATTCACTAGCAGGAGGATATTTGGAAGGCAAGGTGTTAAGTTAGTTTTCAGCTTGTTGAGTTTAAAGTACTCAACATCCAAGGGTGCATACAATGGGCAATTAAAGGCATGGTGTGGTTCCCGAAGAGATAGATTTTATTTTATTTAATTTTTTAAAGATTTATCCATTTATTTTTGAGAGAGAGAGAGAGCGCAGGCACACGAGTGGGGGAGGGGCAAAGGGAGAGGTAGAAAATACCCAAGCACCCTCCCCCAGCTGAGCCCAGAGCCAGAGGTGGGCCTTGATCCCCAACGCATGAGACCATGACCTGACCTGAGCCAAAACCAAGAATCGGGTATCCAACTGACTGAGCTACACAGGCATCTCCCCCCACCACCCAAAGAGATAGATTTTAGAGTCGATTATAGAGGGATTAAGTATTTCAAGAGATAGGAGTATATGGGAACACTAAGGGAGAACAGAGATGAGAGAATATATATGGAGTCAAGACAAAACTTGGGAAACTCAGGTAAAAACCCTTGGGGTCACTTTAAGTAAGATTTTAGACAGTGAAAGAAGCTCGATCAGTTTTCTAAAAACAGATTCAAAAGTCTTTTCTTACCTCAGAAGTACTGTTCCTCCATGATTTCTTCCTGTAGCTTCTAATCCATCACCAAAGCTAATCTACATTTTGAAATCATCAACCAATTCAGGATAATGTTGGTCTTGAAACTTCATAAGCTTAGACATCTTGGCACTGTCAAGCTTTTGAAACATAACTCAGTCCCTCAACCCTGTAGAGGTCACTAAGAACATTCTCGTGCCTGAAAGCTGTGGGTGCTATCAATCACTGATTAAAAATGCCATCTCTTGCAAAGGCTGGCTCAGCAGAGGGGCTCAGCACCTTCTTGATGAGGAGAGAAAATGAATCCTAATTACTACCTTTGTTCTCTTAAAGTTGGTTTCAAGAAACACNTTCTCACCTCAAGAAACTGGAACAGCAACAGAGGGACAGGCCTAACCCACTGACAAGGAAGGAGTTGACCAAGATTAGAGCAGAAATCAATGAATTAGAGACCAGAACCACAGTAGAGCAGATCAACAGGACTAGAAGCTGGTTCTTTGAGAGAATCCATAAAATTGATAGACCACTGGCAAAACTTGTCCAAAAACAAAGAGAAAGGACTGAGATTATTAAAATTATGACTGAAAAGGGAGAGGTCACGACCAGCACCATTGAAATTGCAAGGATTATTAGAAACTTTTATCAACAGCTATATGCCAAAAAACTAAACAATCTGGAAGAGATGGAGGCCTTCCTGGAAACCTATAAACTACCAAGACTGAAACAGGAAGAAATAGATTTCTTAAATAGGCCAATTAACTATGAAGAAATTGAGTCAGTGATAAACAACCTTCCAAATAATAAAACTCCAGGCCCAGACGGTTTTCCTGGGGAATTCTACCAAACATTCAAAGAAGAAATAATACCTATTCTCCTAAAGCTATTTCAAAAAATAGAAACAGAAGGAAAGCTACCAAACTCATTCTATGAGGCTAATATTACCTTGATCCCCAAACCAGGCAAAGACCCCCTCAAAAAGGAGAATTACAGACCGATTTCTCTAATGAATATGGATGCCAAAATCCTCAACAAGATCCTTGCTAATAGAATCCAACAGTACATTAAAAGGATTATCCATCATGACCAAGTGGGATTCATACCTGGGATGCAAGCATGGTTCAACACTCGCAAATCAATCAATGTGATACATCATATCAACAAGAAAAGACTCAAGAACCATATGATCCTCTCAATTGATGCAGAAAAAGCATTTGACAAAATACAGCATCCTTTCCTGATTAAAACCCTTCAGAGTGTAGGAATAGAGGGTACATTTCTCAATCTCATAAAAGCCATCTATGAAAAGCCTACTGCAAGCATTATTCTCAATGGGGAAAAGCTGGAAGCCTTTCCCTTAAGATCAGGAACACGACAAGGATGCCCACTCTCGCCACTATTATTCAACATAGTACTAGAAGTCCTTGCAACAGCAATCAGAAGACAAAAAGGGATCAAAGGTATCCAAATCGGCAAAGAAGAAGTCAAACTGTCTCTCTTTGCAGATGACATGATACTCTATATGGAAAACCCAAAGGAATCCACTCCCAAACTATTAGAAGTTATAGAACAATTCAGTAAGGTGGCAGGATACAAAATCAATGCCCAGAAATCAGTTGCATTTCTATACACGAATAACGAGACTGAAGAAAGAGAAATTAGGGAATCCATCCCATTTACAATAACACCAAAAACCATGCGTTACCTTGGAATTAACTTAACCAGAGACGTAAAGGACCTATATGCTAGAAACTATAGATCACTTTTGAAAGATATTGAGGAAGACATAAAAAGATGGAAAAATATTCCATGCTCATGGATTGGAAGAATTAACATAGTTAAAATGTCCATACTACCCAGAGCAATCTACACTTTCAATGCTATCCCGATCAAAATACCGAGGACATTTTTCAAAGAACTGGAACAAATAGTCCTTAAATTTGTATGGAACCAGAAAAGGCCCCGAATCTCCAAGGAACTGTTGAAAAGGAAAAACAAAGCTGGGGGCATCACAATGCCGGATTTCGAGCTGTACTACAAAGCTGTGATCACAAAGACAGCATGGTACTGGCACAAAAACAGACACATCGACCAATGGAACAGAATAGAGAACCCAGAAATGGACCCTCGGCTCTTTGGGCAACTAATCTTTGATAAAGCAGGAAAAAACATCCGGTGGAAAAAAGACAGTCTCTTCAATAAATGGTGCTGGGAAAATTGGACAGCTACATGCAAAAGAATGAAACTTGACCACTCTCTCACACCATACACAAAAATAAACTCCAAATGGATGAAAGACCTCAATGTGAGACAGGAATCCATCAAAATTCTAGAGGAGAACATAGGCAACAACTTCTATGACATCGGCCAGAGCAACCTTTTTCACGACACATCTCCAAAGGCAAGAGAAATAAAAGATAAAATGAACTTATGGGACTTTATCAGGATAAAGAGCTTCTGCACAGCCAAGGAAACAGTCAAAAAAACTAAGAGACAGCCCACGGAATGGGAGAATATATTTGCAAAGGACACCACAGATAAAGGACTGGTATCCAAGATCTACAAAGAACTTCTCAAACTCAATACACGAGAAACAAATAAACAAATCATAAAATGGGCAGAAGATATGAACAGACACTTTTCCAATGAAGACATACAAATGGCTAACAGACACATGAAAAAATGTTCAAAATCATTAGCCATCAGGGAAATTCAAATCAAAACCACACTGAGATACCACCTTACGCCAGTTAGAATGGCAAAGATAGACAAGGCAAGAAACAACAATTGTTGGAGAGGATGTGGAGAAAGGGGATCCCTCCTACATTGTTGGTGGGAATGCAAGTTGGTACAGCCACTCTGGAAAACAGTGTGGAGGTCCCTTAAAAAGTTAAAAATTGAACTACCCTATGACCCAGCCATTGCACTACTGGGTGTTTACCCCAAAGATACAGACGTAGTAAAGAGAAGGGCCATATGCACCCCAATGTTCATAGCTGCATTGTCCACAATAGCCAAATCATGGAAGGAGCCGAGATGCCCTTCAACAGATGACTGGATTAAGAAGCTGTGGTCCATATATACAATGGAATATTACTCAGCTATCAGAAAGAACGAATTCTCAACATTTGCTGCAACATGGACGGCACTGGAGGAGATAATGCTAAGTGAAATAAGTCAAGCAGAGAAAGACAATTATCATATGATTTCTCTCATCTATGGAACATAAGAACTAGGATGATCGGTAGGGGAAGAAAGGGATAAAGAAAAGGGGGGTAATCAGAAGGGGGAATGAAACATGAGAGACTATGGACTATGAGAAACAAACTGAAGACTTCAGAGGGGAGGGGGTGGGGGAATGGGATAGACTGGTGATGGGTAGTAAGGAGGGCACGTATTGGCATGGTGCACTGGGTGTTATACGCAACTAATGAAGCATCAAACTTTACATCGGAATCCGGGGATGTATTGTATGGTGATTAACATAATATAATTTAAAAAAAATAAAAAAAAAAAAAGAAACACAGAAAGACTACCTTCTGTTTGCTTACCTCTCCTGACTCTATTCTTTCAGGAGGGCATTTAGGCGCTCGGTTTGTAGAATCACTGTGGGGTGCGATATGCTTCTTTTACCCGTGATTATCATTGAAAAGTGTATTCAACCTCCCAAGGCTCGATATTTAAAAATTAAAAAAAAATTAAAATGCAACCTCTGTGTGGCCGTATTGAAAAGACAAAGTACTAATTGGAATACAATCCTCAATAAAACTGCAATGAAATGAGATGCCCTCCCAGAGTTTATTTTTTCTTTTATCCTCACTAATAGAAGCAACCATGTGTTCAGGCTTAAAGTCATCACTTGGGGACAGATATTAAGTGACCTTGCTTAATTTTGTAAGTATAAGGGAAGCAGGCTGTTGGCTTTGGGGAAAAGATGGATGTGACCTTTTGTTTAACTTAATAAATAAGGTCTTCTTTCTGTTACATAACCCGATGGGGAGAAAACAGACAAATCCGAATAAGGAGAGGGGCCCAATAAACTCTCCATCTCATCTCCTTGAGACTGAGATTAGAAAAAGGCTTGGGACAGACTAAAATGGCCCTTACTCAGGATCCTGAAATAAAGTTACCTCAAGGTAGTGATTCTCACTTGGGGCTGATTTTGTCCCCTGGAAGACATTTGGCAGTATCTGGAGATAGTTTTTGTCGTCACGACTGGGGAGCAGCGCTCCTGGAATTTAAGAGGTAGAGGCCATAGATTTTCTTAAACATTCTACAATGCACCTGACAGTTCCTCAAACAAAGAATGATCTGGTCACAAATGTCAAAAGTGGTGAGGTGGGAAACCCTGCCTGAAAGGTAGAGAGACACAGAACTGATGGCTTACGCCTTCTATTGTCGGGAGAAAGAGAGGAGAATGCTGGCTTTGACCCATGAGTGGCAATCTCTGAAACCAGTTTTGTTCCAGTTCTTTGTGGCTGGCAAGTGTGCTAAGAAACAGCCTCTTTGGGAATAGAACTAAATGGTGACTAAAGCCTGTCACAGTTGTATGCGTGTGCGTTGCTAATGGAGGACAACCCAGAGGGATCATACCTCTTCTGTGCTCAGCATACAGCTTTGAAGATAACTCTGAATCTTCACCATGAGACGAAAACCTACTTTGGAATTACTTTGTCCACGATGAAAGTTGCTGGGTGATGGAACTGGTAACTCTGGATCTTAGCAAGGTGCTGAAGGGAGACTCTTCTTCACTGAAAATAATCCTAGAAATTGGGGCTCATCCAACATCAAATAAGAGGAGTCATCACCCTTCCCAAGAACCTTAAAGGAGTCACTTTGCTTCCGACACTGCCCATGAGGCCACTTCTGTTCAGCAAGCAGTTTTTCTCCATTGTACCAAGCTCACCAAGGGAGGATTGAACCAGCCTGGAGTCTCTTGCTGCCTCCCGCATCCTACTCCCCCACATCCTCACACCCACCACCAACCTCCAGGAACATACAGAAGGAAAAAGGTGAGGACTACTATCTGCATGCCTGTGTGGAACCTTAACTTATACCCCATGACCCAACAGAAACATGTTATCTTTTCCCAGTAGGATAAAGAAGGCTAAGGCAATTATGGTTGGCATGACTTATCCTCTACTTTCACATGGACAAAACCCAGAGTGCAAGATTTTAAGGTATTAGGGCCAAAAATGAGTCTAGAGAATTTTGGCCCAGTGTTTTCCAGGGTGGTACATATCACCATGCTTGTATAAAGGAAGATTTTATGTGGATGTGACTTTCAATAGCATTAAATCCATACCTTTCAATTCTGTTTCAATCTTTCTAATTAGGGTCAAGTTTCTTAATACTGAGAGGCAAGAGAGAACTTAAAATCTCGGGAATTGGGTTTGCATTATGACTCTGTTAATATAAATTGATTCTGCGACCCAATCTTGACCAATGAAAAAGTAAGTGGAAGACTTTTGGGGAATTCTTGGAGAGATTTTTCTACTCTGAAGTTTGTTTTTTTTTTTAATTTTATTTATTTATTTGACAGAGAGAGAGAGAGAGAGCACAAGCAGGAGAAGCAGCAGAGGGAGAGGGAGAAGCAGACTCCCGATGAACATGGAGCCTGACACTGGGCTAGATCCCAGGACCCTGTGATCATGACCTGAGCCAAACGCAGACCCTCAGCGGGCTGAGTCACCCAGGCGCCCCTGAAGTTTTTTCTTTCAGCCCCTATTATATTGTTATTGTGGAGCAAATTCTGTGAAGGCAGGGGAACTCCAGCTTTTCCTCCACTGTATGTCCAGGTCTGGTCCTACCCAGCACTGCTGCCATCCACAGGCACTTCATACATATTTGCTGGGTGAACAAATAAAAGAATCATATGAATAACTTACTAGTGATCTTTTTTTCATTGTAATGATGGTTTTCAAGTGTACAGATTTGCCCCCAGGCTTAATGTTAAATCACCCTGTGATTTTCCCACTAAACTTTTGTTTGTTAATAGATACGTTGGGGTATGATTGACATAATATAAACTGCAAATATTCAAAGTGTAGAATTTGATCAGCTTTGACATATGTGTACACCTGTGAAACCATCACTACAATCAAGATAATGAACACATCCATCATCCTAAAAATTTACTGGTTCCCCTTTGTAATCTCTACCTGTTATCTCTCTACCTCTCCTCCCCAAGAACCACTCATATGCTTTCTGTCACTACAGAAGCATCTGCATTTCACAGTGTCTTACAGAAATGGAATCAAAGAGTATGCACTCTTTTTATCAGGCTTCTTCCACTCACAGTAGTTATTGATAGATTTGTTTGTGTTGTTGCACATATCAGTAGTTCATTCTTCTTTGCTACTGAGCAACATTCCACTGTGTAAACATACCATGATTTGTTTATCCGTGTTTACCTTTTGAATTTTGTCCTGTTCTAAGCTTCTATGAATATTCACGTACTTGTCTTTGTATGGATGTATGCTTTCTTTTCTCTTGGGTGAATACTTAGTAGAGAAATGGCTGGAGAATATGGTGGGTATATGCTTAGCATCATAGAAACTACCAAAATATTAATCAATGGTGGCTGTTCAATTTTCATTCCTGTCAGCAGTGTGTCAGAGTTTTAGTTGTTCCGTATCCTTGACAGCACTTGATATGGTGGAACATTTTAATTTAAGGTGTTCTAGTAAGCATGTCATGGTATCTCATTTTGGTTTTGATTTGCATTTCCATAATGACTGATGATGTTGAAAATCTTCCCATGTGCTTATTTACCACCTGCATATCCTCTCTGGAGATGTGCCCCTTCTGATCTTTTGCCATCTCCTTATGGGGCGGCTTGTTCTTCCATGACTGCATTTTCGAGTTCTTTATATATTCTGCATACAAGTCCTTTATCAGATACATGCTTTCCAAATATGTTCTCCCAATCTGCGGTTTGTCTTTTTCTTACTTTAATGTATTTTTTGAAGAGAAATTTTTAAATTTGATAGAGTCCAGCTTATCATGTGTTTCTTCCGTGGATAACAGCTTTGGTGTCATATCTAAGAAATCTTTGCCAAATCTGTGGTCATGAAGAGTTTCTCACATGTTTTCTGCTGGACGTTTTATAGTTTTAGGTTTAAAATGTAAATGTATGATTCATGTGATTAAGTTTTTATATGGTATGAGATATGGATCAAAGTCCATTTTTTTTTTTTTTGGCTTATGGATATCCAACTGTTCCAGCATTATTTGTTGAAAAGACAATCAACTATCATTTGCCCACTGCATGATATTTGCATCTCTGTAAACAAACAAGTAAAAACATATATATGAGGTTTTAGCTTTGGACTCTCCATTCTACTTGTCAATCTGAATGCAAATATCACACTTTTTTTACTACAGCTTCACAATAAATCTTGACATTAAGTAGTGTAAATCCTATCACTTTGTTCTTCTTTATAAAAGTTGTTTTGTCTATGCTAGGACCTTTGCATTTCTATATGAATGCAGAATCAGCTTGTTAATTTTGGGAAAAGATAAATAATAAATAAATAAATAAATAAATAAAGCCAGCCGTGGTTTTGCCTGGGACTGTGTAGGACGTACAGGTCAACGTGAAGATATGAAGAAACTGATGACTTGCCCAGGATCATCAGTAAAGTGGCTATCATTGTAGCCCTTCCCTCATATGGTCATAATTGGGATTATATGAGTGAATTTCTCTAGAGCACTTAGAACAATGTGTGGCATATGGTAAGCACTCAATAAAAAATCCTATTATTCCCTTTCTTTAAACCTTCAAAGGCAAACTCCATTGTTTAGAGAACAAAATCCCAAAGCCTTAACATTTCATCTAACATGCATTATCACCTAGGTAATAGTTTCTTTTCCGGACTCACTTAGCATCACTCTATCCATTGGACAGTGCCTCCTGTCCATACCAAAATACCGTCTGTGCCCCAACCATGCCATGCTATTTTTGGTCACTGTTTCTTTTTTCACATACTGTCTCCACTTCCTAGAAAGAGTGCTTTTTCTTCTTGTTATAATTCAACTCACCCTTCCAGACCCACATCAAACACTGCTTACCCTATGCAATTGTAAGACACAGTAGTCAGAGCTTACTGTTTCTCTGAGCTACAATAGCACTTACATTGCATTATAATTATATTTTTGCATACTTGTCTCCTTGGTACACACATTTCCCAGGAGAGAGTGTGAATATTTTCAGAGTAGAACCAAGTGTGACTTATTTTCACAGTCTTTGTGCCTAATACAGTATCTAGGACACAGTATATACCTAATGATTATATACTGAATAATATGTAAAATTTTATTCCATATATGGTAAAATTGAAATTTACTTTGATAAGCATTCATACTTGCTATCTGCATTGACATTGCCATTAAAAAAATAAAAGCAATAATATTTCTATTTTAGCAATATGCATGATTTTTGTTTTTGTTTTTGCTATTAAAGTTTGAGCTTGAGAAGTAGTGCTCTGAGACAATGAAAACTCCTAATTTTTTCCCAGTAGAAAAATAAAAACAAGACAGAACTATAAAAGTGCCTGGCACAAAACTAAGAGGGAATCCCTCTCTTTTGCTCTCTTGGCTCCAGCAAACAGGGGGGTATAGACAGGAGGCAGTTCAGCAATAGCTCAGCCCTAGGGCATTGCCAAAGAAGCCCTTAACAAGAGAATGGGCTCCTTGTTAGAGCAACACTAAGGGATATGAGTGAAACTGAAAGGAGGCACTCAAATAATTCCCTCTGCAACCTCAAAGGGCCACCACAATTCCCCTGTGTTTAAGAGGACCCCCACATCCAGGAAAAAAAGATTCCAGCCTGTGGAAACAACCCCTAGCCAAAGGCCTGAGCCTCCCCCATGGGAGGGCCGAGCAGGAAATGCCTCTTTGCCTTGCAGGGGAGTTCAACACTTCAAGTTACCAGAGATATGTGCTTGTGGTTTACATAAAGGTGGGGAAATTCTACTTTGGACCCACACCTTAAATAATTAGCTTTCCCAGTGGTAAATTTTGCAATTAGACCAATATGTTTACAGTCAAGTATATGGCATATATATTTGACAAGAGAAATTTTCCATAATTCAGGGCTAGAAAAATTATCCTTAATCCAGATGTGGGAGAAAATAAATTGAGAACATAAAATATTTTAGGTCTAGTCCCATGATAGGCCAAACCCAATATTATGGTGAGCCAGGGCCCCTCTTTGGAGCAAAGTACTTTCCTGCATGAAGTAAATAACTTCTTCCTAAGCATGAAATGTTACTCTCCAGAGGGTATTTTAGTTGCCTGGAGTTTCTGTACGATTGAGATTGTTTAGTAAATTGAGCTGAGTCCTGTTTCTTTTTCCATCTCTTAGACTCTAGTCTAATATTTATCTAATGCTGCTTTAAAAAAAAAAAAACACAAATCCTGTTCAATTTGATTCTTCAGAAATGAGGCAAATTATGTCAGTGGAACAAACAAGCAAACAGAAGGTAGTTTTTAAAGATACTCAAAAGTTGGGGGGGAAACATCCAAACTTAAAAGGAGATATTATAAACAGAAATCATTGCAAGTGTTTTAACATTTAGGAAGTTTGGGTTTACTTCCACCTGCTGTGTCTTACTGGAAGACAGACTAAGGAAATAGCTGCCCAGAGTGGGGAAAAAGGCTATGCTAGAAACTTCCCGCTGAAGAGAACATTCATCAACCTCCAAAGCAAGCATTATCCACTCATTTGCTTGTGCTGTTTTGCTAAGGGTTATACACAGTGAGTTAAGAGTTTGTAACCAGAATCTTAATATTTATGTGATACATAAATAATGAAATTAATGATTTATGTCAAATTGAAATACAGATTTTTATATATTTGGTGTGTGAATGAAATGGAAGGAAACTAAAGAGTTAAGCATATCGATGTTTTATCCCCAAATGTAAATAACATGGTAAACCTAAGAAAATAGCATTCTTTTTTCCCCAATAAAAACTATTTAAACTGATATGTCTTCATATTTGTAGTAGTTTTCAGAAAGCTTGGATTCAAATTTGAAGATCATCAAATGTGAAGCTTACCCAAGACACACTGATCACATTCATTTATGTAAATATTTTTTAATTTTTCTGTCTCCTCCATTTGTCAGATATTGGGAAATGTGTCTGTCAAACTCTTGACCTAGGATTGTAGATTTATTAACCATTCTGTAAAATTTCGTCAATTTTGCCTTATATAGTCGAAGCTTACATTATTGGGTACATACAAGTTCAGAATTATTCTATTTTCTTAATGAATTAATAACAGCTGACTCTTATAAAACACTATGTGGTACACATAATCTAAGTATGGTTACATATATTAACTCTTTTTTAGTCCTTACAATAACCCTAAGAGGGAGATATTATTATCTCCATTTTATAGTTGAGTAAAGAGACTAAGTTTGAAGAGCTTAAATAATTTACCCAAGTTCACACATCACTATAAGGCAAAGTCAGGATCTGTGACTAGATACATGGCTCCTAAAAAATGTGCTTTTAACCAATATAATGTATTGTCTTCCTGTCTTCTGTTATTATCTAGTGGCTCTCTTTATCACTAAGAATGAATTTGGATACTTTATACTGTTTGGTATTATTACAGCCATGTAAAAAAGGTCCAGAATTTGGCAGCCTAAGGCTGGTAAGGGGATTACATAGGTGTCCAGAAACAGACATCTTTTATCTTTCTTTTCTGCAGTTTGCAACTTCAGGGAAATTCATGGTCTAAGAAAGCTGCTGAAACTCCAGCCAACACAAATATATTCCATTTCAGACAGAAGAAAGGCAGAAGGGCAAAAAAATGCTTATCTATCTAAAAGTGTGCTAATACAGTAGCTACCAGCTACATGTGACTATGGAGCAGTTGAGATATGGCTAGTCTGAGCTGAGATGGGCTGAAAATGTAAAATACACACCAATTTGAGGACTTCATACAAAAAAAAGTTTATAAATTATCTCAATACTTTGTTTTATTGATTTTGTGTTGAAATGATAACATTTTGGATATATTGGGTTAAAGTATATTATTAAAGTTAACTTCATCTGTTTCTTCTTCCTTTTTTAAAAATTGTTTATTAATTTAGAGAAAAGAGAGAGAGAGAGAGCGCGCGTGCACAAGTTGGGGGAGGGGCAGAGGGAGAGAGGATCTCAATCAGATTCCACCACCAAGCATGGAGCTCTACACAGGGCTGGATCCCACAACCCCGAGATCAACCCAAGCCAAAATCAAGAGCTGGCCACTCAACCAATAATTGAGCCACCCAGGTGCCCCTCTTCTTAGTTTTTTATATAGTGACTAGAAAAATTTAAATTACATATGTGACTCTCATTTGTGGCTTCCCTTATATTTCTATTGAAAGTGATGGCTTAAAGAGTTTCCTTGGAATTCCTCCCAACAGTTTCTGCTTGCATTTTATTGACAAGCATTTAGCCCCATAGATAACAAATAAGAGGGATTGCAGAATGTAGTCTTCTGACTAAGCCTATTGCCATCTCCAACTATCACTATAAGGGAGCATCAAAAAATGGAGACTTGGAGAGACAGCTGGCAGCCTCTCTCTCCTTTTGAAGAAACTACAAACTATCTCCAGAGCAGCTGTCCCATCGTGCATCTCCACATCCTCACAGCACTCGGTATTGCCTGCCTTTGATTTTTGCCATTCTAGAAGGTATGTAGCCGTATCTCGTGTGGTTTTAAGTTTATTTTCCCTGATGACTAACGATGTTGAGGTTCTTTATATATGCTTATTTGACATCTGTATCACTTCTTTGGTAAAGATTCTTTTCATATCATTGCTCATTTAAAAAATTTTTTTTTCTTATTATTCAGTTATAACAATTATTTATCTATTCTGGACACAGGTCTTCATAAGGTAAGTACTTTGCATAAATTATTGCTCGTTTTGTGACTTACGTATTTATTTTTATTCCTAGTGTCTTTTCTGAGGTTCTATATTTTTGATGAATTTTAATATATCAATATATTTGCTTAATAGTTTGTGGTTTTTAGGTCCTTTCTAAGAAATCTTTGCCTAACCCCAAATCAAAAAAATTTTCTCCTATGTTTTTTAACAGATTTTTTTTTAAATTTTGGCACTTACATGTAGGTTTATGTTTCTCAAATTAATTTTTTATATAATGTGAGATAAGGAATCACAGCCCAATGGTTCACCTCACCCTCTTGAGTCTAAAATATAATGGAAGATTTCTTCTGTGCCCAGTTGCTGCCTCAAGAGAAAGGAAAAGGAAAGATGGGGAAGAAAAGCCAAACAACTGAGGATTTACCTCAACAGAATGATTTTATGGAAGAGTCTTACTTAAAACTTAAATCGAAGTTTCGATAATAGATCAATTATTTGATTGGGAAATTTAAACTTCTTTCCGTAACTGTGGAGAAATAGAAGCCTCTGAACAAGTTCTAGCTATAGAAAATGAAATTATCTCTTTATATATCTGTTACATAGCACTGATTTCTAACCTGCTTCAACTGAATCAAATCATGAAAAATAATAATAATATTGTTTGTAAGACTTCAGTATTATACATCTTTCAATAAGAATTTAAAAAGGAAGTGCTACTTGCCACTTTTCTTATTTAAATTAAAAGTCATGTAAAACTCAGAACTCTTGATTTTGTCTTCTCCTGGTGAGGACGAGAGTTGGACAAAATATTTCTAGATTGATCTGTCTCTCCATCCACTGTTGTCACGATCATATTGGTCACCAATGGGAAAAACCCTCTCCTTAACAAGGGACAGATGACCATTCCTTTGACTTCTTGTAGGTTATCTAGCACAAGACTGTAACATTCAATGTGACTTTCCTAAGGGCTTCAAGATAACAAAAGGAAATTAATAGCAGAATCTAGGCAATCTGGGCTACATAATAAGGTTAATTTGTTGAAGTCAGCTATTCATTATATAGGCTCTTTCCTTTTTGGGTTCTTTATGGGACAGATATCCTCCTGAAGCCCTGTAAGTAAGAATACCTTCTTGGATGTACAGAGTCTTGAGTTGAGAACAAGAGAAAATAGCAAATCTATTTTTCTCTCATTTCTATAGATTTTGCCCCTCATGTCTGGTTCTGGTTGAGAGAGACTGAAAATGGTCTCACTCTTTTGGAAGCTGAAACTACCTCCACAAAGAAATGTTCTTCTTGTTAACCACGTATTAATAAAGTAGCTCAGACAGTCCTAAGGAAGGGATTGTTTCATCACACTAAGTGTGGACATATGCTGCCTGAGGAATATAAAAATTTGGAAGACCCAGTTCCAGTCCTCAAGGAATTTGCAATCTAGTTCAGGTTATGAGCTACGTAAGCATGATAAACCAATAATTCAAAGTAAGTGATGTATTATTTCATAGCGTTTCAGAAAAACTAAAGGTCATTGTGGAATAAGGGTGGTCTTGAATTAGACCTTGAGACATCAAACTGAAGAAGAGACATTCCAAGCAGGGACACCGTGTAAATAAAGGTGAGGGCAGTGGATCATGAGAGAGTTTAAAGGATTGTTCCAGCAAGTTTGGTTAGCGACATGAGTAGACATGAAATTAGAAGAGTGGAGAAAAGTCAGAGGTTGGGCTTCCTCCTTTAGGAAGCAGGTGCCAACACAAATTCTGAGCAGGGTGAATTCATGATATCAAGCATGATTTTCAGATAATTAACCCAAAGGTGGGGATGGGGATATAGTGACAGGAAGAGCTTCAAGACAGTCAAGCCAGCTCGGAGGCTGGATGTGATAATGATACATTTCTGAAATGATAAGAATTTGACCTAGGGTGGTGAAAATAAAATAAAGAAGACAGAAACCAAAGAAATTAGAAGGAAAATGTACTAAGATTCATGACAATGGAAGGTGGGATCTTTGGAGTTTGTACTATTTTTTATTAATTCTCTGAAATTGATTTATATGCATAAGCCATCCAAGTATATATATTGGATCACTTCTTTGGGCACTAAAAGTGAAACTGAGCTCAATGATGGTTTGAAACTGAACTCACTCAAAAGTGAGCGCTCAAAATATATAATACAGATCCATCTAACACCTCCCCACCACCTCTTCCCACTGCTTGAATTCATCTCAGTAAAATACGGTTCCAAAAGAACGTCTCAAAATAGTAAATTTCCTCCATATTATTGAAAAGTGAGTCAAGCTATTTCACAGCACTGATGGGTCAGTTACATCTTGACCAAAAAATAAGTCTCGAAGCATGTCTCCCTACTACTGACAACAGCTGAATTTGCCGCTAGGAGCCAGATACTGAAAATGTGTTCCACTTTGCCATATAGGCCTGGGCTTCAGGCAGAGGCTATGAGTATTAGCACTTGGCATGGAATGCTCCTGGCGTCCTCTTCCTCTCCTTACCACTCTGGAGTCATTAGAATGACAAGTAAGCTCATTTTCTCCTCGAATTTCAAGGGGCAACAGTTAATTTCCTTTCAGGTGGGACTTTCTGTGGTTTTTTTGTTTGTTTGTTTTGTTTTTAAACTTGGCTTTGTTTTGTTTTAACGACCTGTTTTGCTGAAAATGCTTTTATGCTGGTGCAAATCTAGACAAAGAAAACTTTTATGCAAAATAAACAAAATAGAATGTACTGAGCCAGGCTTTCTTTGCAGGACATGTTCCTCAGGCTATTTCTGAGAGGTTATTTATGGATGGTTGTTTATCCCCTGGAGCCTGACTTCATCTCTTGGTGAACTGAAACGACTCTGTGTTTAGTACATTGGTCTGCCACCCCTGGGAATGGCTGGATGTCAAATATTTACCCCTGTGGGATCGAACAGAAATCAGAGATGCACAGAAAAAATAGAAATCAAATCCAGTGCCTTTGGGAATTAGTAAAATTTTAAAGTAAATGAATTTTTAAAGAAACACCATTTGAAATAAAATGATAGCCCAGTGAAACTTTCTTTATTGGAAGCAGCGGGTGGGGAGGGGGAGACCCCTCTGAAATATAAAGTTACTTCAAGCAGAAGGGTATTTTCATCTTATTACTTTCTCAGTGACTACACCCATCCCATTCCCTCACCTGGCTCAGTACCAGGCCCAGAGGGAGAGGTTTTAAATTTTTATTTTTTTAATTGAAAACGGATGCTACACCTTGTTTTTCATGCCTGCATTTTTCATCAGAAAAAAAAAAGAACACCTAGCCAAGTACTAGTTTTGTACTCCTGCAACCTCATAAAACCTAGGAATCAAAACCTGGTGTTCAGCTCTTACAGATAGTCACATTGGAAAAATTGAGAAACTCCCAAATTAGTTTACTGTCTTCCCAAGACTTATTTCAAATCACGTGCCCCTCTCCTGTACCCCCCACCCATGCAGAGTGTTCCTTTGGCATTCTACTTCCTGTATTGTCAGAAACAAAGCTACATTTAAAAGGTTAAGTCAAATAAACCCAGCTACAAAAAACTTATAAAATAATCAGTCGTGAACAGCAAGGAAAGAGGACAGCCACTGAAACCATAAAGGGACTACTCCGTGGATAGCTGTGCTTTAAATAAAGTTCACATGAGCTATGTAACATGAGATGCTTCTAAAATGCAGAGGACAGAGCACAGACATGTTTGTGCATTTCTCTTTCCTTTGACAAGCTTTTTGAATTGCGTCTGGACTGCGTACTCTCTGCGGCTTGCACACAGGGAGCTGGGAAGTTTGCTTTGGTGTTCTCCCCTTTCAAGCTCGTGCACGATCAGGAAACAAGAACAATTCTATCTCCCTCTTCAAGATGAAAGTGACACCAAATTCTGGCTTGATCTGCTCAGTCTCAGAACCAGCCTCCCTGTGAAATTTCGTCGGAGCAGCTTACTAGAATTTTGGGAAGCTGGTAATCACAGGTTGCCCTGCCCTCTGTGAGAATGACAGCATTTGGAAGGCAGCTTGGCAGATGAAATATAAAAGTAAATGTTTGGCAGCTTTGGAGGTCCTCAAGTTTGGCAAGGCGAGTATAATCAACAAAGGGGCATTGCTTTGAATTGTATTTAAAAATATAAGTCCCTGCAGACTGGAGAACTGTGTGCTCCGAGAGAATCTTGTGCTGTTTGCCCCTGGGCACCGAGGGGAGGACACCGCTCACACAAGCCGGCTTTGTTTTAATTAGTGCGCCGAGCAGTCCTCCCCACCACACTCTCTTTTCAGCGCGCCTTAGTTTACAATGGTCGCTAACCCCCTCAGCTAAAAATTGTTACTAAGAAAAATTCCACAGAAACCAAAAGAAAAGCGCCAGGCAGAGACTGTGCTTGTAAAGAGTTTTTCCAGACTGACTCGGCAGAGCTCTCTGCAGGGAATGAGTTGCTGAACTATTATTACTTGAATGGATTTCAGCTCCAGGGGTGTCCCCCAAGGTTAACAAGATAGTTCAGTTAAAAATAACATTAAATTCTTTACCCTCCCCCTTACCCCAAGGGGGGGTCACATTTAAATCACATGAAGGATCTGGTTTAAAGTGACAAGAGCCAAGAAATTCAAAATGAAGGAAGGGTAGAGCTCTATCTATTTCTAAGATCTGTCTTTGAGGGTGAAAAATATAAAAGCTCAGTGCAGTGGATGAAGGATGAAGTGCCAAATTTCACCCAGCATTAGCGTGCTTTTGTGCCTCCTGAGGCAGGCCCTTTGGGGGTACCGAAGCAGTAGATACGGAGGAACGGGGTTTAAAGGAAAAAAAGGAAGTTAAGGCGGGGATGAGGAGTACAATTATGAAATGATAGCCTTGGACAAACGTTGATTTCAATTTAGTAAAGAAAAGCGTTTGGTTCTCATGCCCTTGGCAAGAACCTTGCCATCTGATTAATTGTGCTTGGGGTTTTCTGGGCTCTATGCGTCTCCTTTTTATTTTCCACATTGCACGCACACACAAAATTCCATTCTTCATTTTCATCGAAACCTTTTTCTTTTAATTAAAAAAAGAGGTGCTCAAATGGAGTGGTAATTTTGGTAAAGTATTTGAAATTCATGGCTTATCAGACCACTAGCTTCCAACAGCTGTGAAGATGTAGTTAGCCACTGGGCGTGGCCAATGGCTGAGTGTAAACCAGCATCACCCACTAATTTTGAGGGAAAGAGGCTGGTTCTGGACCTACGTCCACGGTTTCCTTCGAGGTATACGATTATTTCAACTAAGTACTTTTCAAACTCGGATTTTAAGCTAAGGGGTTTTCAAGTTAAAACCTGCAAAATGTTTACAGTGTCAAGCTACTTTGATTCCATTATATTTGTGCATATTTTTACAACCAAATGTAAAATTTAAAGGCTTTTGAGAAGAAACGTTATATGATATATTATTAGTGTCATCTACATTCTCATGCGATATCAGAGAAGCTAAATTTTTTTTTCATTTTGAAAACTAGTATAATTTTCAGGCAATTACCCATGTACTTTTTATCTCTATCTGAATAAAAAGGAAATTTGTTTCTTATTTGCCTCACTCTGACTCCTGTTTGTTATAAACACCTCAAACTGACCTTTTAAACTCTCTAATCTTATGCTGAAACTAATATTTCCTTATTTCTAACACTGATTTAATATTCATCGACCTAAAGGAAAAAAGCCCATTTCCTACAAATTTGTTAGTGGACATTTTAATAAGTTGACCCATTTTCATCAGCGGGCAAGCCAGCATCTCCTCGTAGCATGCTTGGTGCCTGCAACCACATTTGGTAAAATGTAATAACCGGAATTTTCGAAATGCGGACAGATATCCACAAGAAACAAGCTGCTCCACTAAGGTCATGTCATAAACAAATAGAGCTCTGTGCTTGACCCTCTGGGTTCCTTAGTGTTGGACTTAACTTCGAGATTTTACATAACCCTGTCCTTCTCATGCAGCGATGATGGCATTGACCAATAATAGCAGTACTTTGACCTTATGTCGTTTGTGTGTGTGTAATTTTGGTGGATTTCACAAAGCCATCTACAGTGTTTTGCTATCTAGTCTCTTAACAGCACATTTTTAAATGGTGGCCAGCTGGCCGAGATTAGAGACCCACTCTGGGGCCAGAGGAAAGAAATCAACAAGCCCACACACGAACTAGAGCTCTGATGTCTGGCTTCATTGATGCCATTAATTTAAGAACTAACCAACTTTATTGATACAAAACATACCGCCATCTTAGCTTTTGAGGAGAGGATCCCATTGTGAAGTTCTGGAAGTTAGTAATGCAGATATTAAGTGTGTGGCTTTAGGAGGAATGAAATAGAGGGGTTTCAACCTCTGACACTGACGCTTCATGAGCTGGGTAACTTAGGTAGGGCTGGATAGTTATTACTCCCTTAAGCCTCATTTTTGTCATCTGTAAGATGGGGATAAGATCTATTTCATAAGGTAGAGTCATTATATAAAATTGTGAAAAAGTGTTTATTGAGTGACTGAAAAAAACACTCAGTAAATGGTAGCTATAATGATTATTGTTTTATTTTATTGTTATATTTTGCTCCCTATATATTTTTTAAGATTTTATTTATTTGAGAGAGTGAGAGAGAGTGAGCACAAGGTGGGGGAGAGCCAGAGAGAGAAGCAGACTCCCTGCTGAACAGGGAGCCAGACGCTGGGCTTGAGCCCAAGACCGTGGGATCATGACCTGAGCCAAAGGCAGCCGCTTAACCGACTGAGCCACCCAGGTGCCCCTCTCCCTATAATTTAAAGCAGCATTTGGCCATTTTAAATTCCCTACCTAAGGAATTTTGAAAGATTTAAAAGGAGAAGCACCCTGAAGACACTTGTTTTTTTCTGTCTTTTGTAAAATCTAAAACCATTCAAGAAATCATTGAGGCATCCCGATGAAGAAGGCAGGAGGGAGATTTCTCTTTAGAAGCTGTCACCGGCCAAAGGAGATTCTGTGAAGTGCTAAAAGCTGTGTGTCCTGCTCCTGAGTGTCTTTGACGCAGGAAGTGGGAAGAGTGATCTGCTCCAAATGGGTAGGGGACATCCTAGCCATCCTGGCTTTCTTTTTTTTTTTTTTTTAAGATTTTATTTATTTATTTATTTGACAGAGAGAGACAGCCAGCGAGAAAGAGAACACAAGCATGGGGAGTGGGAGAGGAAGAAGCAGGCTCCCAGCGGGACAGGGAGCCCGATGCGGGAATCGATCCCAGGACTCCGAAATCACCCCCTGGGCCGAAGGCAGACGCTTAACAACTGAGCCACCCAGGTGCTCCTCCTGGGTTTCTTTTATTACTTTATTCATGACAGAATAATACACCTTGATTTAAAAACTGGAACATCGTTCAAATACCAATTCCAAGGACAGCAGAGCAGAGCTCTGCATCTTTAGTGGCTGACTTGGTGACTCTGGGCTCCCACAGGTGGACACAGGATCATGGTGACTGAAAATGAGATGTTCTGCAGGGGGCTGGCAGCTGGCTGTTCTCCCACCCACGTCAGCTCAGATAGCCACTTCCATTTCTTCCCTTCCAGAAACAAAGAGCCAAGAAATCTTGGATGAAGACTAAGCATAGCTGTGTGGCCCTGAGCATGTCATTTAACGTCCTTGCTTTTCTCTTGGAAATGAGGTTAAGAATGCTCATCTTTCAGTCAGTTAAGTGTCCGGCTCATGATCTCGGCTCAGATCACCGTCTCCGGGTCCTGAGATGGAGCCCTGAGTTGGTCTCTGCGCTCAGCAGGGGGTCTGCTTCAGGATTTCTCTCCCTCTCCCCCCACCCCCCGCTCATGTTCTCTCTCTCCCAAATAAATAAATCTTTTTTTTTTTTTTTTTAAGAATGCTCAGCTCTCTGAAGACACAAGGGTTATAATAGAAGACCATTTTAAGGTCTTTTTCAGTGATGAAGTCATTACAAAAATGCAGTGAGGTTTGTGTCCTTCTTGCTGTATTCAAGGCGCTGGGTGGGAATAACAGATTTTTCAATTCACTCATTTGATCCATAGATGTTAAATTATTACTATGCTGTTCTCTCTGTATTCCGACACAAAGAGAAAGTGGGGCTGTAACCAAATCATGAGTTTTCTTCCTCCAAAACATAGTGATCAAATTCAGTGAACTAAACTGAATCATTCTCAGTCTATATCCGAGCCTATGAGTAAACAGACAATGTGATTTGATCCTGTTAAGAATCAGGTTTCTAATAGAGGTAAAATGGAAACATTAAGTTAAGTCATGGTTGTACTTTTACTATCAACTTAAAAGACTTTAGTCTTAATCTGAAAACATTTCCCCCAAGCACTCCATTTTTGACAGTCCCTTACGGATTTGTTTTTCTCAAAATCATCTAATCCTATACTTTGCAGATTGTTTCCCACGCAACTCTAGTGCTGAAGAAATGTTACAAGAAAGTATGTGAAGAAAAAACAAACAAAAAAGCTTTTTCTCATCAAGTTTGGTATATGTTGGGTAAACAAGTTCACTTCATTTTCTATATTATAGTACATCTTGGAAACTTGAACATCTTACTATGCGTTGCGGCTTTTAAGAGGAGGATACACTATGTGGCATTTCTCAAATTTATTTTACCAAGGAAATATTTGTTTCAAAGAGCATCTCCTGGAAACACAATGAGACAAACTGTGGAAAACTCTGGCAAGGACCTAAGCATCTTTTTAAAAAATTCTAAATTCTTAGGCTGAAGACAAGTATAACTTCTGGATCTAGACATCAGCTGGACAAATAATACTGAGATGCTATCTGCTTGAGCTAACTTGAGACTTAAAAGAAATGCTGTTTCCACCCCCACAAAGGGGAGCTGTCTGAAGAGTCAAATACTCACATTCTTTACTTTTTAATATATAAAAGTAATAGGTTCTCAATTTGGGAAAATTTTTTAAAAATAGCATGAAGAAAATAAAAACTATCTGTCCCTTTACTATTCAGCTGTTTGGTGCTATCCCCTCTCAGTTTTTATTCCTTAGGCATGGACACATAAATCTTTTGTATATTTTATATATATATATATAATTTTTAGAATGTTTTCCCATTTTATTTGAACTCATTAGAATTCCCCTTTCTTATTAAAAATCTTTGAAAACTCACAGTTTACAATGGTTGCAAAATATTCCATCATATGGATGTACCATAATTTCTGTTGTTGGACCTTTAGGCTGTTTCTAATTTTTCACTATTATAAATAGAGCTATTGTGAATATCCCTGCACATAAATCTTTGTCTGTGTTTGTTTATTTCCTTAGGATGGATTCCTAGAAGTGGAATTATTGTGTCTAATGGCATGGCTTTTTTTTCAAGGCTCTTTAAACACTAAAGCCTAATAGCTTGCCAGAATATTTTTATCAATCTACACTCCAATGGCTCATGAAAGTGGACAGTAGAATAATGACTGTGGTCGTTTAGGCATCTCTGAATAAAAGTATCTAAAGGAATTCTTTACCCTAAATTTTATGAAGATAAAGAACTTACCCACAATTATTATACTCACGCATTGTATTAAAATTCTAATCATTTTTTATCATATATAAATGGGTATAGAATATCTGTTTACGGGTCTACCACATAAGTGTTAGTAATCTGCAAATAATAAAGATGAGTAGCTAGTTTTAATTCTGACATCTCTTCTCTTGGCTCCATGAAACTCTGTTCTCCATAATCTGCTCTAAACTGGAGTTTCACATTCCTGCTTTGAGGCTATCATTACCAAATTTTCATTTTTATTCATACATTTGAATGGAAATTGAAAATACAATCTTTCTGTTGAATAGCTTTCACTTCCAAATAGTTGGTATCCCTGTGTTCATTCCCTGATCTTTGCACTGCTCCTAGAGCTCACTTCTGTTTTCTTTGCCCAGAAATTCTTCCTCCGTTTATGTGTTCATTCACTCTTTTATTTTATTTGGATCTCTGTTCAAATATCACCTCTGAAAGTGCATACTTCCGGCTTTCCTCTCTTCACATGACTTGGTTTTTCCTAACAGCTATTATTATTTGACTTTATATTATTTATTTTTATTTATATTTGTGTTTTGTTCTTTCCCTTTTCCCAACAAGAATGAAAACTTCATGAGGGTAGGAACTTAACCAACTACTTTATCCACTAAAGTAGCCCTAACAAACCCAGAGTGTATCATAGAAATTCAATAAACATTTGATGAATGAATACAAGAAATTTTCCGACATCCAACTTCTTCGACCAAAACTGCTTCATTTGCTAATGAAAATGTCTGTGTGATTGCATAGCCATAGCTGTCTCTAAGTCCACATTCTATGTCTGCCTTCTTCCTGGACCACATATTTTTTTTTTTTTTCTCTGTGGGATCAGAGGTTTTAGTCACAGGCAATGCTGAAAGGAGGAGCACTTAGACACCATTTAATGAGAAGAGTCATTTCCTGCTTAACATCTAATCTGTAAATTGATCTCCCACTGAGCAGAAATATGAACACTAGAATGCTTTCTGTTCAACACTTTTACATCTGCCTGAGCTCAGGGGTCCTATTATTTACTTAAACCTAATATCATGAGGCTGGATAAGAAGCTAGCTCTAGAACAGATCTGTGGTGAAAGGTGTACTGAGAAGGTGGACAGGCACGGGGAGCTGGTATGAGTAATATTTATTTTATTTATAATATTTCTCTATTTATTTCTTAGTGTTTTTGGTGCTTTTGCCATTTTTTACTTCTCTCTCTTAATCTCAAAGAGTGTTCTCTCCTACTTCCACGTTGGTTTGAAATTGACCTTCAGCCAGCACCGTCATTCACTATTGAAGACTGAGGAAATGTGGCCTAGAGAAATGGTGTAGGGTTGAACTTAGGAGTTCCAGTTTCGTTGCTTGTACCTGGGAAACTGATAAAAATCACTTAAATCTTCAGAGCCCTAGTTACTTCGTCAGAAGATGAGAAATTGGACTAGATGATCTCTGAGTTCCTACCGTACAAATATTCCAAAATTATGAACCATGGAAAAGCTTCCTAAGTGTTTTCCATGGAATTCTGAACCCCACAAATGTCCCTAGACATCATAGGGGTCCAAGAAGTTCTAATGGACTGAGGCAACGGAGTCAAGGAAAGTCAGGGCACCATAACCCCTTAAGAAATTCAGATTACATGTGAGCATGTTAAGTGCTGATCTATGTCACCTCCCCATCTTATTTACCCACTAAAGATTCTTAATCTTTTTTATTTGTCCTAGAAAGGAGTAGCACCATTTCCTTGATCATTTTACTCTTTCTTTTCTTAACTCCTTCAGATAAATTACACATTTCTTGAAATCCAGTAGTTGAAGCTCTATATCTATGTGAGAAAAAGATACGTTGTGGTTTGGATACACACAGGGTTTTGTGTATCTCTCTTGATTATCATCTAAACTGTATTAGGTCTCTCAGGAGGCAGCAGAACCAGCAGTTCACTGAGGCAATGCCTCTGGAGAACAGCTTCGGACATCTCTCAGAAGGTTCTTCTAGAGTCTACCTTTTGTGAGTGTCAGTTGGCATTCTGCATCTAGAACAAGTGATTCCTTCTTTCAACCAATATCCCTTTTTAAAAATGGAGGTTACTGTTAGCATTCTCTCTTGTTCAGAATAAACAGCCCTACGTCCTTGAGTTCAGAGGTAGTGAATTGTTGGCTTACAGGCTTGATCAAGTTTGGAAAGAGTGTATTCATTGCACACACTGATTTTTGTTTTTGCTGTTGTTGTTGTTGTTGTTGGCTTGTTTAATAACTGGACCGATGCATAAAAATTGGGCCATTTTGCATAAATACCCAAAGTTCAGTTTTCCCTTGAAAAAATGAGGAGTTCTGGTAGCCGTGGGTAAGTATTCCTACACTGTGGCCAGAGGTGGGTGGTTCTTGCCTTTGTTCGGATAGGCCTAAGTTCTGTAGTGTGCCACAGCCCAGTCATTCTCTGCCGGGGTGCCTGACCCGGGGCAGACTGCCAGTTTTTGTTTCTCATCAGGCTTCTACTGATTTTTTCCCCTAGTAGTAGAGAAATATTTCTCTGCTCCTCTTCCATTTCAGTTATTTATATCAGTAGCCTGGGTACTTACTGTAAGTGCTTGAATGAGCAACTCATGCTTTACAACTTGCACAGATGACGTCGTTTCAAATCTTAATCCTAGACTCTTTTAAATGAGGTTTATAGCCTCCCTTTGCTTTAAAGGTGACCCATAAGTGATACAGTGCTCTTGAAATTGTCTAGCTAAGTATAATAGAGCAGGGATCATCAAAGATTGTTTATACGATATTGAGTAAGGAATAGAATAAGCCTGTGGAAAAAGCTAAGTTATTGTCTTTTTTTTTTTTTAAGATTTTATTTATTTATTTATTTGAGAGAGAGAGAGAGAGAGCATGAGCAGAGGTAAAGGATAGGGGTAGAGGGAGAAACGGACTCCCACTGAGTGGGGAGCCCAACAAAGGGTCCAATCCCAGGACTCTGGGATCATGACCTGAGCCGAAGGCAGATGCTTAACTGACTAAGCCACTGAGGTGCCCCAAAAGCTAAGTTATTTTCAAGCCAGGCTCCCTTATGCAGTACTTGTTTATTTTATTTTATTTTGTTTTTATTTTTAAAATTTAAATTTAATTAATTAACATATAATGTGTTATTGGTTTCAGAGGTAGAGGTCAGTGATTCATGACTCTTATATAATACCCAGTGCTCATTACATCACATGCCCACCTTGATGTCCATCACCCACTAGAGTACTTGTTTAGTTGGGGTTTAGTCCTAAGAGCAGCACCTCACCTGTTGCAAGTCACCTGGTAAGATGGTTATCATTTCAGCAGTGAGGAAAACACAGGACACACATTCAGAAGAATCACAATGTGGCTTGGGTTCTTCCATTCATCAGCTGCGTGCTCTTGGTTATATCTTTGCCTTCTGGGGCTCCATTTCCACATCTTTAAAAAAAAGTGCACTCCATTCCTAAGATCGAGAATAAAATAGCTTTGTCCTGTGTGGCTTGTTTCAAATCTAAAAATAATTTTATTGACTTAAAAAACATTATTTTACATTTCCCCCCTAATTTTCCAATGCTTCAGCACATCCTACAATCCAGTGTCTCTGACACTCTCATGAAAGTTTGTGTCATTTCTAAAGTCTTCCTTGTCACCTTTTACACATATTCTTCCAAGAAATTCTCCTGCTTTATAAGCTTCTGCTTTCCTTCCTTATTGTGATCAGGTATGAAAAGATAATTAAGATTTAAATTTTAGCATCTTTGTACCACTATCTGCCCCTTTCATTTTTGAGATATTTTTAGGCCCTGGAAGTAGTCCTTTTTTGTGTTTACTTGTGTGTTTGTTTTGCCTTTTTCATTCCTACCCTCCTCCTATCTAGCATGCCTATTTCATTTTGCTTAGTCTTTCCCTCCCCAAATTATCAAGTTACTAAAGGCTACAAGGTCACATTATCCTAATCTGCCAACAAGAGGATCTAAACATTCAGATCATTATACTCTCTCTACCTTTTGGGTGTAGAAATCTTAAGCTAAGTAAGTCAGGAACTCTCCAGATGCTTTGCTTTTAGCCAAATTAGATTTCCAGTAAATACTTCTAATCTTTCCTAGATCCTCTGATTTTAGTGAAACGCTATTACATACTCAATGGCTGATCAATATAAGCTTTAATAATAGTTAAGAGAAAGGATAATTAGAATCAAATCCGTAAGCCAAAGGTATCAGTTTAAAGAAGAGACTCAGCATGCAAAAAAAGAATTTCTACCTTATTCTCATTGATTCTAAGCCCCAGTCAGAGTAACAGCAACTTAAATTTTGCCTGACTACAGATGCGAGAGTTGGTTTCATGAAACCATAAGATGACTGCTAAGCCAAAGTTTTCACCATTTCTTCTTGGGTTCCTCCCCATCGCTGCCCACCACACACCCTTTTCTATGGCAACAGAGAAGCCAAGCGCTGGAGCTTGCTGGCAGGTGATAGAAGTTGTGGTCCTTATATACAATGGAATATTACTCAGCTATCAGAAAGAACGAATTCTCAACATTTGCTGCAACATGGACGGCACTGGAGGAGATAATGCTAAGTGAAATAAGTCAAGCAGAGAAAGACAATTATCATATGATTTCTCTCATCTTTGGAACATAAGAACTAGGAAGATCGGTAGGGGAAGAAAGGGATAAAGAAAGGGGGGGTAATCAGAAGGGGGAATGAAGCATGAGAGACTATGGACTCCGAGAAACAAACTGAGGCCCTCAGAGGGGAGGGGGGTGGGGGAATGGGATAGACTGGTGATGGGTAGTAAGGAGGGCACGTATTGCATGGTGCACTGGGTGTTACACGCAACTAATGAATCATCGAACTTTACATCGGAAACCAGGGATGTACTGTATGGTGACTAACATAATATAATAAAAAAACATTAAAATAAAAAAAAAAGAAGAAAGTGCTGTTTGCAACTGAGCAGAAGCCCAGGGAAACAAGCATCACAAGGGAACTCACAGAATCAGAGAGCTGCTTCTTTTGCTACTCAAATGACTTCGACTTGGGAATTTGGGTGGTGCTTGGGACTCTGCAAACGTTGCTCCCTTCCCCCCTCTCCATGCAGTGAGCCTCTTCTACAGCAGAGAAAGAGACAGCAGCCAAGAGAAAGGTCTTGAAGACTAAGGTCCATGCTGGAAATGTCATTTTTGTGAGTTTTAAAACCATAAGACACGGTTAGAGAAAGCATACCTCTCTGACTATCTCGTTTCTTACCTTCACATTTTCTTACCATAACTAATTCAGTTTCTATTATCATTCTTCTGCTCTAAGTTCCCAACCATGACACTTGTCCTGGTTGCATGGCCCAAATGCCTGCTACTGGTCAGCAGGATGCACATGTGGTCACCGGGCTCCTCCTCCTCTCTGTTCTTCACCCCTGAGGGCAACTATGTTTAACATTGCTGATTAGGGCAGACTTTCCAGTGACTAGCAGATGACAATAATTCATACTGTAGAGCTGCTTCATATAATAAGCATGACCTAGCAGGCAAAGCACATGTCTCTCTTCTCCAAAGAGAATGGTGCGGTTCCACGGCCTTGCCCTAGTGGTGTCAGGTTAAAATCACTGACAAGAGAAAGTAGTTCAACTGCCATCATGGTTGGCCACACCATATTAGGGAGCTCAAGAGTAAGAGCGGAGGGCTCTATAATTCCCACCTGGAATATAAAAGCAGCAAGCAGCTGCACTGCATAGCATGTTGAAATATTAATTATTTGCTGTCCTTAGGCTTAGCGTATGAAATAAATTGCCTAGAATAATTTAAATATGCTATATATGCTGAATATAAAGAAATCTAACATTTTATTCCCTGTCAGCATGGCTCTATTAAATTTCAAAGCATGCTTTCCTTTTCTGGAAGCACATGCATGGAAGATGTTACATGTCTGTCTATGAGGAAAAAAAGGTGGTGTTTTTAAATTATCTTGACCAAACTGCTATTCAACATTGAAGCTAATCACTTATCCCACATTAATTTTCTCTTCAAGCATAATATTTTCTTTTTGTCGTGAACGGCAATTAGCATATTTTTTAATTTTAAGTAAATCTACCAAATAATTTATATTATAACATTCTATCATCTGAGTTTCGAAAGTTTGTTTAGAAAAGAATTGAATTTGAAAATCATTTTTAACACATGCAATGATTAAAACATCAAAAACCTTGATGACTTCTTAGATATTCTTCATTAGGTTTTAAGGCAAGACCCCTTTAGAATAGAGATTCCAGAGTTTGTACCTTTATCTCGAAACAGGGCAGGATTTGATACTGGGTTAACAGATCATTTGTTGTTTAATGATGTCAAGTTTTCGTAAAAACATGGCTCCTGGAAACTCAAAATCTACTTAACACAACATTTTGAAAGGTAGGAATCTTATTTTCCTTCATGGGTACTTAGAAATTATAGTTGAATGCGTTCGTGAATATAAATAGAACTTTTTCTCTTAACTGGAGGTGTTACCTCCATCTGGCTAACTTCCCGCTCAGGTAATTACACCAGGCCTTTTGAAATTACTCCTGAAGTTCTAATTAGACACAATCTTCTTTGCTTCCTCTTGTAAACTGCTGCCTTGAGTCTTGCTCTGAAGTGTGTTTCAACTCTATGCCCACTCCCTTCTTCCTATTTTTCTGATTTTGCTAATTAATGCTCAAAATAACACTACGTGATCTGAAGGGGACCATGGAAGTGCAACGTCTTCTCGCCAGCTTCTCCACTGACATTTCACAAGAGCTTCCGCAGTGAAACAAAGTGAAGTTGGGATGGAAACAATAAACATTCTGTGACAACCGTGGTGCATACCATTAGGGATATTGCTTATTTTTCCTCAGAATAATTTCCTAGCACTTATCAGGCCCCCTAGAAGAGGGAGCTTTGAACCAGATGCTGAATCACTTTGCAAGTGTGAATGATTATGTTATTAACAGTTCACTGTATAAGGATAACACCTGCAGCAGTGAATTATCTTAATCAGCTTAATAGAATATTTTTAAAATCGCTCAATGAAGTACTGAAACCAAGAATTTCCCTTGAAATGTGAGGAGATGGAACAAAATCAAGACATGTGCACATTCTCAAATTTAAAATGATTGTCCTGTGATTTTTTTTTTTTTTTTGAGGGCTATTCAGCCACAGGCTTTCCTATTCTGGAAGCTTATGTGAAAATTTCTGAGAATGTATAGATTCAATACATCATCCCTTATGTGTATCTTTCTCACATAACAACTTTAAAACAATACCAATGAAGGAATTATATCCATCAAAACTATTGAGAAATTTTCTCATTAAAAACACAAAAAATTACTCAAATGAAGTTACATCCTATGTATTTGACAGCCTAAGAAAATACATTATTCTCTAAAATACTATGTATCGGGTAAGAAAAATTGAGGGACTCTGCATAAGAGACTGTGTTGTTATTGAAATTAAATCTCTTTGAGAGTGTTAGAAATGGCTTAAATTACAGGGTTGAGATAGGTCAAAATAAGAATTAAAAAAAAAATCTCTGTTTTTGGTAAGTGGCAAGTGTCTGCATTATTTTCAGTTACTTTTTAATAAATTCCAAGTTTGGGACACTAGGTGTTCCTAGATAACATTACTGATAGAGTTAGATGGACTCATCACAGAAGGAGGTAATTCAACAATTTAGATTCTTTCACAAGGATAATGAAGTGAGAGTTTCTGGAAAAATGTCAGACGTATTACTCCTTTTCCAGAAATCTCTTGCTTGGAGAAAGATCTGAACTGGTAGAGGGGTTAATTTTTCATTCAAACATGTGATTGTTTTTCTTATTTTCTGCTGAGGAAAAACCGAAGGGCTATTCCTCAGTCTCCAAAGGTGGTCAGTAGGATTAAAGCATGGCAAGGTCAAAGCTGGTCCTCTGACAAGAAGAAAGTCATAAGTTACAGCTGCAAGTTCTGAGAGGCTGGTGTTGGGCATCACAACGGTATTCCGGTCAAGAAGGTAAACCCATGGAAAACAAATGGGCCAAGCTTCTGAGCCACACTCTGCTGTCATCAAACACTGGAATTTTGTACTACCTTCTTCCTCTGTCCTCAGACCCCAATATTTCAAAACCAGGACAAGAACTGGCTGGTTACCCTGGTGATCTGGCACGCATATTGTAAATATTTACATCATAAAATTCAGAGCCTAACATTTAGCTACAATGTTGACACTCCAGCAGCACACTTCCAAAAGTTCCTTCACATGGGACTAAGTCAAGTAATCAAAAAACAGAAAAATATTTGAACGAGAAAAAGACATTATTATAATGAATTAAATGCATCCCAGTACCTACACCAGGCAGGCCTTTAATTCACAATATTAAAATAGCTGGGTAGTTAAGGATCCCACATTTCCATGGAGAAGGCACTTGTCTACTTGGGAGGCAGCATGATGTAGTGGAAAGAACATGATTTAGAGGCTCATAGACCTGAATTCACATCCTAGCTCATATACTTAACAGCTCCATAAACTTGGACAGTCACTTCTCTCAGTTTTCTCATTTAAAAAACACCTACTTTGCAGTGTCTTGTGAGGACTGGACATGGTGACAGAAACTACACAGCAGCATCCCTACTGGATGGGGACAATCAAGAATAGCATCAATATGGGTGTTTTCTGTTCATTAAAATGGAATTATTTTACCCCATTGCTTAAATTGACTTTGTTTAGTCATTTCAGCAGGACATTCAGCCTTCTAAAAAACATACCTCACACAGTAGTTAACACATACTGGTCTTCCAATCCATATTCCCTTTTAATTGATATCTGTGCTTGCCTGACTTGCTGCCTCACATTCCAGCTTTCTTCTTCTGTTCTTGGCATATATTCATTAATGATAATAATCTGATGGCCTTACTAGATGATGAACTTTACAAGGGTAGGGACTATGTCAGTGTCTTTTACACCTAGCATGGTGCAGTGAATGAATACTTGTTGAATAAGCAAATAAAGAAAAGCATGAGAAGTTCTCATTATCATCATGCTGTATATTAGCTGAAGAAGGCAACCCACCACTATGTATACACAGGAACTGAAACTACCTAGGAGATCAAATTAATTTCAATGACTATAGGAGGAAGTGAACTGGCTAAATTATTTATCTTAGTATCATTTAAATATATATAAAAGTAAAGGGAATTGTACCCACCATTTCCTTTCAGAAGCCATTATCTTCCAACTGATTTTGTCTTATCTATTTACACTTCAAAACACGAAACACAAAACCTCTCCAGAGGGACACTCTCTGGGCCCAGGTTGTCCAGGTATGAGCCTCGCTCTTAAATTACAAGATCCATATGATCCCAGTCAACTTGAACGTGAATTGACAGATTCAAAGAAATAAAGATCAGATGTCCAAGAAGTTCAGTTAATGGAAATTGCTTTTAAAGATTACAATGTAACTATTAAAATTATTAAAGACATAAATTAAGGAGTTGAGAGAAGTAGCTTGCAGGAATTGACCATTCTAAGACAGGGAGTAAAACCAGACAAGCAAGAAATGGCTGCAAGTGAAAAGGGGGTCTGTGAGTGGACCAATACTGAAAGCCACCAAGAGTTTTCAAGAATTAACAAAAAGGAAGAATTTTCCTATTTGAGAAGTACAGCAAGTTATACAGAATAAAAACAAACCCATACCCAAAATCATTTTATGAAAATTTCTGAACATAACTGACAAAAAGGAAATTTTAAATGCAAGGAGAGTAAAAAGATAATTTTCAAAGGAATGTAAATTATAGAAACAGATTTCCCACACTCCCTATAGAAGCCAAGTAACAGTGGAGTCATTTCTTGAGTGAGCTGAGAACAAATAGTTGTCAGCCTGGAATTCCTGGCCAAGAGAGAGGGTGAAATAAAGATATTTTTGTTTACAGATTTAGAGGATTGTTCTCAAACCCTTGCTGAAGGAACTACTCTACTATCTATTTCAGGAAGAAGAAATATAAACTCAGCAAGATGTGTCACACAAGAAACGACAGCAATACAACAAAAAATGATAAACATATGAGTAAACTTAAATAAGCAGTGACTATATAAAAATAATAACAATAATAATAAATAGTTTAGGGGAATAAAATAAAGGTGAAACTAAAAGAGCGAAGAACAATGAATTAAATATCAGGAAGGAGGGGGATGTCTGGGTGGCACATTCAGTTAAGTATCTGACTCTTGATTTTGGCTCAAGTCATGATCTCAGGGTGGTGAGATGGACCCCAGGCTCCTCCAGCTCTGGACTAGATGGGCAGCCCACTTAAGATTCTCTCTTTCCCTCTTCCTCTGCCTCTCCCACCGCCCCCCCCAGGTTCTCATGTGCATGCGTGTATATGCTCTCTCTCTCAAAAAAAAAAAAAAATTCAGGAAGGAGGTAATTGGAAGGCAAATATGCTAACCCCTATACCACCAATGATCCATCAAGAGGGAGTAATTGGTCTTGAAGCATTTAAGATACCACTGTGCTGAGGAGGGGTTGTGCTGTATTTTCTGTTCATCCCACCTGATACAGTCTTCACTCTATATCCACCCTCTGCCCAGGAAGGCTGACCTGAATATATTACATCATCCTGATTCTCAGCCCTTTGGCTTCTTGTTGAGTTCCATCAACTGAGAATCCTGGCAGAAGATCAAAGAGAGGGTGGGAAGGGAGGTCAAGTAAATGTATTCTCCTTGCTCTCTTCTTGTGGGTTTACTTAGGATTACCATGTCCTTTAACAAAGTTACTGCTGGAATCAAGGAAAAAGAGGCAGAATGATTCCAGGTTCCTATTACTTCTCTCTCTTTTCTTTGCTTTGAGACTAGAAATAGTGACACCCATTGCTGCTTGACCCATGTTCCCGTACCCTCCAATGTGAATCCCCTCACCCACCTCATCTTTGTAAACAGGCCCTGATGAGTCAACCTTCTTCACATTATCTTAATTTGACAATACCATTGTTTTCCTTTTGACCCTCGACTAACACAGAGGAAAACATATTGATTAAATTTATACTTTTTAAAGTTAAAAAATAAAAAGCCAATAGTAGCCACAAAAAGAATGGAAAGAAAATGATCAATTTGCAAAGAAGAGAAGAAAATAAAGTAGATTCAACAGTAGAAATCCAATCAAATGCAAGAAAGGACAGGAAAATTCGTGATAAACTGAAAACACAAAGTAACACAGTGGAAAATAATTAAGCAAGAGTTCCAGGGCTGGTCATAGTGAGGTGGCATATATTAGACTTACTCTTCATAGATAGAGTTATAAAAGTTGGACCCCCAAAATAAAACCAAAGCAAAGGAACAACACAACACAAACCTCGATCCTCTGAAGGCATTAGAGAACATCCAAAGTAGCCAGAAATCGTAGGTAACATCATTCTTGAGAGGAGGGATGTTTTCCAGGTGAGCCCCCCACATGTGCCTGTCCTCTCCTCCAAGGGCACTTCCCACTTCGCAGCAGGCCAGTGAGGCATCTTACTGCACTGGGAAGACTAGGGATTTGGGGCTGCCAGAGAGACTTGAAATAAGTAGGGAAAAACCCTGAAAAGCAGAGTCAAGAGGAGAAAACTGTATCTACTTACAAATGCCCTCAAACCACTGGCCGACTTCTGGACTGTCTCAGGGCCAGACTTTGAGGAACCGAGTGGAAAGCATTAACAGGAAGGCTGATGGGCTGAATAGAGATCTCGACAGCTGGGAAGACAGAGTTTAGAGTTCAAGTCCCAATAAGATTAAAGAGCATGGGAACCATCTCCAGCATTTTACTGGGATTCTAGAAGGCCATCCACTAGAAATAAGGGCAAATTACAACACACCAGCCATTTATAAATCCTCTATAGTAATGTCTGCAAACTTTGCCTGTTTTTGAAAATGAAGTTTTATTGGACCACAGTCACCATATCCACTGCTTTAGTTATTGTTTATGGCTGCTTTAATGTTACAGCAACAGTTGAGTACTTGCATGCCCGTATCCTTCTACCCTCTGGAGGGAAAAAAAAAAAAAGCCCAGAAGTTTTGCTATTTGACCCTTTTATTGACCACTTCTGTACAGGAGCTAAGAGATTCCTTTGCGTTGCATTTGCCTGCAAGAAAAATGAACCTCCACTGGGAGAAAAGAACATCTTCAAGTGTCTTAATTTTTCATCCACATTGACATACATCAAAAATCATGAGGCATGCTAAAACAGTACAAATTGACTAGAAACCAAGAAACACAATAAGAGAGACAGATTTTGTTTCTGTCATGATTTAGATATTTTAAGTAGAAGACAGGCACTTAATGTTTTAGCCATTTTACTTGACAATGTTATAGACTTAGAAAACATTGTAAAAATAGTATATCAAAGTTCTCTTCAGCCTTTGCTTTTCTTTCCTCAATGTTACCATCTCATCTTATATAATCATAGTATAATTTTCTAAATCAGAAAATTAACACTGAAGCAATATTATTAACCTCAGACCTTATTTGAATTTCACCAACTATCCCATTAATTTTTTTTTTTTTTCTGATTCAGGATCCAATCCAGGATCCCACAACGTATTTAATTTCACATCTCCTTAATTTCACCTGGTCAGGAACAGTTTCTGAGTATTTCTTTGTCTTTTATGACCATGATACTTTTGAAGTACACTGACTAGTTATTTTGTAAAATGTTCCTCAATTTGTGTTCATCTGATGTTTTCTCATGATTGGATTGAGATTATACATTTTTGGCAAAAATATCACAGAAGTCATTTTGGACCCTTTGCAGTGCATTGTGTCAGTGGGTACATGATGCCTTATTACTGGTGATGTTAACTTTGATTGCTTGATTAGAGGTGTGTCTGTCAGGTTTCTCCACTATAAAAGTATTATTTTTTTTCCTTTGTAATTAATAAGTATCATGTGGGGAAATATTTTGGGACCATGCAAAAGTCCTGATTCTCATCATAATTTCACCTACTAATTTCAGCAGCCATTGATGTTTTTATCTGCAACAATTGTTAATGGGTTGTTTGCCAAGTGGGGATTTTCTATTGCTATCGTTCTTTCTGCATTAATTAGCTGGAATTTTACTGTATTGAATAGTTATCCATCTCATCATTTAGTGATTGATCCACCTATCTATTTATCACCATGAACTCATGTATATGTATTTTATTTTATGATACATAATCCAACACTATCATTATTTATTTTGTCACTTAAATTATCTCATATTTGGCCATTGGCAGCAAAGTTTTTTGGCATTTCCTTACTTTCTGACACATAAGATGTCTCAAGCTCTCTGAATACAGGCAAAGAGAAAATATCCAATTGAGAAACAGAAAGTCTTAAAAAAAGAACAGAGACCAAGATAGGGAGATTATGGACAAATGATTTAGCACATTAGTAAATGGAATTGCAGAAAGAAAAGATAGGAAATGGAGCAAAAATAATATTTGAAACAATAGTGGTTGAGAATTTTCCAAAAAATGACAGAAATTAGCCCATGGATTCAAAAAGGTCAGAGAAAACTAAGGATAAATAGAAAAATCACACCTAGGAACATCATAGACAAATTGCTGAGAATTGAACAAAACAAGAAAAATATAACATCATCCAAAAAGAGATATATTACCCTCAAATAAACACTAATAATTCTAATGGTTGGCTTCACAACAGCAACTATAGAATCCATAACTCAACGAAATGACATTATTAAGATTCTGAGAGAAAATACAGAAATTACCAATCTATAATTCTAGACTTACCACCCCCCAAATCCTTAAACTGAAACCAAATTAAAATGCTTTCCTACAAATAAAATCCAATAGAATGTATTGCTAGTAGGTACACAGAGCAAAGATAAGCAAGTTTTTCAGGCTGAAGGAAAGTGTCCCAAGATGGAAACAAAACTGTATAAAGCAATGAAGAGCAACCAATTGGCAGATATGTGGGTAAATAAAAAAATATAAGAGAATACTAGCTGTTTAAAACAATTAGAAATATGTTGAGGTGTCTATACATAGAGAGATGTTAAACATACAACACAAAAAGCACAGATGGTTATTGTGTGACTCTTGTTTTGTTTCAGAAATGTCAAAAATCATTAATTTGACTCAAATAAACCAGAAGGAAATAATAAATGTAAGAACAAAGCTAACTGATTTTAAATTTCATCTATTCGACCTCTTAGTCTGAGTCAAACCTGGGCTCAGCTCTTCATCCTTAGTGCCACGACTTTGTTCAGGACTCATTTCCAGCCTTGATGATTATAGTATCCTCTGTAATTGTAGTAAGAGGCAGCATGGTTATTATGGTCAGAACTTGTTGAGTTAAGGCAGACCTGGGGCACCTGGGTGGCTCAGTCGTTAAGCATCTGCCTTCGGCTCAGG